>NC_080165.1:112311432-112611432 GCF_950295315.1 Erinaceus europaeus | reverse complement strand
ATGACACAACCCCTAAAAGTCAACTCCAAGTCTCACCTGTTCTCTCAGAAAGTATTCTCTCAGAGGTGGGTGTGGTACAGGCAGATAAGAAAGAATAAAAAAGCAAAAGTGTCTCCCCTTCTCTTTCCTTATCATTGTGATTCTTCAAATACAATTGGTCCTTCTTATCCATGGGTTCTGCAACCTTGGATTCAACCAACCATGACTGAAAAATACCTAGTGGGATGCCAGACCCAGCTCTGATGATTTTATCTGTACTGAAAATATAGACTTTTTTCATTAGTCCTTAGGCAACACAATATAACAAGCACTTACATGGAATCTGCATTGTATTAGGAATTATACTAGAGGTGATTTAAAGCATACAAGAAGATATAATATGTATATGCAAATACAATTCCATCATATAAAAGGTATCCAAGAAGGTCCTGGAACCAATTCTCTAAATGTGGAGAAATAATTATCTACTCTTACTGCCACATGAGATGCAACAGTTTTAATGAACATTCTTTAGAAATAGAAGGGCAAAAATTATACTCAACTGCCATTTGTTTCTCTCCTAAATCAGAGAAAAACAAGGTCAACTTTTATCTTTTTTTTTAAATTTTTAAAAAATATTTAATTTCCATTTTTTTGCCCTTGCTATTTAAGATTGTTGTGGTTATGTCATTGTTGTTGGATAGGACAGAGAGAAATGGAGAGAAGAGGGGAAGACAGAGAGGGGGAGAGAAAGACAGACACCTGCAGACCTGCTTCACCTCTTGTGAAGTGACTCTCCTGCAGGTGGGGAGCCAGGGGCTTGAACCGGGATCCTTATGCTGGTCCTTGCACTTTGTGCCACATGCACTTAACCCGCTGCGCCACCGCCCGACTCCCGGTGGACTTTTATCTATGACTACCTGGAGTTTAAAGACTTGGGTATACAAAGTAGGCAACCAAGTCTACCCTTCTTGAGTTTTTTAAATATTATACACACCATTAACAGAAGCAAGTCCTCATGTAAGAATAAAGTAATAGAGCTAAAGATGCCAGATGTTTCAGGAATAAGTCTAGATTCTTGTTTCCTGAATTTCCTCTTTGCTTGTTAAAAGTTCTTTCATTCTCCCCTCTTGCTATTCACTGAGTTATTTGTATTTTATCCAAAAGTTCACAGAACACTAGAGTACCTTTTCTATGTTCTTTTAGATGGAACTATCCAGTGTCTATGATATTCTATGCCTCTCTGGTGGGTCCCCACCTCCCATAAGTGCCTTCTGATCTTCACAGATCTTCCATTTGTATCTAGCAAAGTATACATTTCTGCACAAGGCCTATCTTATTATTCAAAAATGCATCAGATCGATGGGGTTTACAGTTAATGGTATTATATACTTTTCCCATATTTGGGAGCTACTCTCTGCCCTGGTTCAGCTTTCTAGTCCGATTTCCAATTCTGACATCTCTCCAGATAATACCTTTAGCCCACCTGCATGTAAGCTGTCAGGCTCAGGCAAAAATTAGTAAAGTCACGGGCCCCTTGGAATATACCTAAAATAGATCTACTAGCTTTTCACAAAATGAAGACCCCAAATCTCATTTGCTATATTCTTAACTTTTAGATTCCAGATTATTAAACAATTCGTTCTACTTTATATCTTAATGCTTTTCAGCCACCAAGTTTCAGATGCTACCATGACACCAACCTGAGTTACCCCGGCAGACAACCTCACCAATATGTCCTGGAACCCTACCTCTCCAGATCACTGCCCTACTAGGGAAAGACAGAAACAGGCTGGGAGTATGGATCCACCTGCTAATGTTCATGTCCAGCAGGGAAGCAATTACAGAAGTCAGACCTTCCACCTTCTGCATCCCTTAATGATCCTGGGTTCATGCTCCCAACGGGATAAAGAATAGGAAAGCTTCCAATGGAGGGGATGGGATATAGAACTCTGGCAGTGGGAACTGTGTGGAATTGTACCCCTCTCCTTATCCAATGGACTTGTAGATAATTATTAAATAAAAAATAAATACCTTTAAAATGCATGCATAAACAAAAAAAGAAGGTTCAAATATTTACTTTATAATTATTTTATTCAAAGGAAAAGAACCTAGTGTTTATTAAGTGGGGGATTTTAAAAATAGTTAAAAATTAGTTTCAATATTGCTTATCTTACCTTTAATATAAAAGATTTATATATTAAGTTTAAGATTTCTGATACTTACACACATTTCAATCTTTGTTAAGGTATTTATAAGAAGATTTCTTATCCAAAAGCCAAAACCACTTTTCTAAAATCTTAAGGAAAAGACCCTGGTACCCAACAGAGTAGACAATTATCCCAAATAGTAAAAAGCCCTTTAATTTCTGATTGTGTGAAAATAATAGTTTTTTTTTAAATCCACTCAGGGGAAGAAACTTTCATTGTTTAGGCTTGTTTCTGTCTCAAAGGCATGTCTAAAATGGTCATAGATAAAAAGTGATGCTTTGGACTGGAGTTGATGTACTCTGGGGTGGGTAAAGGGGAGGGTTCAGGTCCTGGAACATGATGGCAGAGGAGGACCTAGCAGGGGTTAAATTGTTATGTGGAAAACTGGGAAATATTACACATGTACAAATTACTCTGTGTTACTATCAACTGTAAACCATTAATCCCCCAATAAAGAAAAAAAAAAAGAGGAGACAAATTAATGGTTCTATAGAAGATTCTGATGCCTGGGGCCTCAAGGTACCAGGTTCAATCCCCTGCACCACCGTCCAGAGCTGAGCAGTGCTTTAGTATTTTCTCTGTATTAGCCTCTCTCTCTCTCTCTCTCCCTCTCTCAGATGAAATTAAAATAAAATATTAAAAACAAGAAAAAAAGTGATGCCTTAATGATGGGTCTATGTTCTAGAAATGTGTTTCCAGGCAATCTTATCATTGTGTGAATTTATACTACATGTACTTAGAAAATATGCTATAGTTAGATGGCACAATCTATCACACAGAGACTTTAACAGAGAGGCCACAGTCAAACATGTGGTCCATTGTTAACTGAATTATCATGATGCAGCACAAAACTGTATGAAACCTTATGGTTTCACTTATGCAGTCCAACTTTTAGGTGCTATTTTTCATACTAAAAAGATGATAACCAGCAATTACACTGTATCTGGACTAACAGTGTTGGTATTGTCATCTTAGGTCCTTCTTGTGAAAAACACAAGGTACTGACCTATTTTATTTTTCTAAGCATTAAATAAAAGTGTTTGAGTACATGGCTGTTGGGAGGGAAGGGACAGGGATCATAAGAGTATGGCATTAATGTAAATACACCTCCCAGCCCGCCCCCGTGTCTAAAGTGTTAAAAATTCTAACTGGAGAAGATAAAAAGTTAATGAGTCAACTCAATTATTTAAAATATATATAAAACGCACAAAGCAAATGATGCAAAAACTCTTTTTAATCTAGAAACTCATTTCTCAGGGTTAATTACTCACCAGGCCCTGCCAATTTTCATCAGTTTATTTAACTAACAAGATTTAGCATTTTCTTCAATGTAAGATAACATATAATAGATTTTGATAAACTTTTCTAAATGAGGACCTGATATTGCAAGCAGTTCAAGGTAAAATAGCTGTAACTTTTTCTTTGGTGTAACCAAAAGGATATCCAAAAGTTAGCAAATGTTCACATTTCAAGTGATTAAGAAATTGCCAAATGGAAGTTTAAACTCTGGTAAAAACACTTGTAGAAGGGAAAAGCGCCGCCCACAGATCTGTAGTGCAAGTTTTCAAATTTAACTCTGAAAAATAATTTTATTTACTAAGCAGGAAACAAGTCCAGCAGTGTATCACGTACTCCTCTTCCCATCTCTCTGCTCTCTCACCCCCTCTATGCACACCATAATTTCATTTCTCACAGAAGGTCTCAGCTGCTAATAAAATTGAAAGTTCATTTTTTAAAAAAACTGCCCCATGTTTCTAAAAGTCAGGCTAAAAGCTGTGTGTCTGTGGCTGCACAGCAGCAGGCTCCAAGTCACAGCATTGCCACTTCCACCTGTTTGTCACTTTTACAAAAAAAAAAAAAAAAAGCCTTTTTTCCCCAGAAAAAAGTACCTGAACCAATAAGTCACTTAGCACTTTCATCATAACATGACTCACCAAGAAAGTATACCTGTGCATCTACCCATGTGTTCTGGGCTTTCAGAACCAATACATGTATCCTCTCTTTCTCAAAAGCAATGGTCCTCTCCCTTCCTCTCCAGTGTCCATAAATGGAATACTTGTAAAGCAATTACTTACCACCTATTCCAGAAGCCTCCATTACTTTACCTAGGTTAACTCTTTCTCCTATGTCTCTACATGCTGTCTCTGTGTGTGCTAAGCATAAAAAAGGGTTCAGAATGCACACACACACACACACACCCCCTAGTATTTAGCAAAATAGAAACACAAACAAAACTTCCTCAGGAAGCACTTTCAGAAGTTAAGCTTCTACTTGTTTTTAAACCACAGGGCATGTGCCAAATGAGTTGTACATAGCCCCTCCCACCTTCCACTGCAGCACAAACTGGGTGGGATGTGGGACAAGGCAGGGAAGAGTACCTGTCAGGCTTCCTAGAGCAATGTGTAGCACATCTATCTCACATCACCTGGGAGATTCATGTTCTTGCTCCTAACTCTCTTCTCTCAGTGGCCCTCTGATCTGTTCTGATGGGTCTCTGCCCTCTGCACCAGCCATCACATCTGTGGAACCAGGCAGCTGTGACTGCAGTGAGGCAGTGGGCTCCCCACCACAGAGTAGGCTGCCCTCATTCATTTGATCTCCCCCTGAGTCAGCCAGTGAACATCCCTTTGCAGCGACGAGGGCCGCGGCCCCAGCCAGTGAACATCCCTTTGCAGCGACCAGGGCCAAGGCAGGCCTATTGTCTACAGGCTCCACAGCTTCCCCTTCTCCTTCTGAGATGACAGTCATAGGACTGCTCTGGATTCTGTTCCGCATGCTGTACCTGCTGCTGGCTGCAGAGGGCGGTGTTCGACTGCGGCCATACCTAGGGCCAGAGAAGGAGAGGCTCCGAGGCATCAAGCCTTCATTCTTGGCCCATTCCTCTTGGGCCTTTCTGCTCTTGTTTGGTGAACAGTTGGATGGACTCTCTGGAGTATCTGGTGAAGGCTCCGACCTTGACCTCTGGAACCGAGGATCTGAGTTCTTAAGCATTTCTGCTGCTGACATGCGGGCACCGGTATCAGATCGACTCCCCTTTTTAAGAAGCAGAGCTTTGAAGTTGTCACTGCTGGTGCTGCTCTTTCGGACACTTCTCTGAATGGATCCCACTTGCTTTGGGGAGGTGAGGCTGGGGGCAGCACCAGTGGGTGTCACTGGTGGTGAAGGAGAATGGTTTCGGGTGTGATCATCATCTGAATCTTTCCGACCAAGGACTTTCCTCTTGGATCTGAGATTTAATAACATTAAATTTAAAGATTTGTCAGGATTTGAAGAGATTAAGAACTACTGGAGTCACACAGACTCAGGCTGAGTCCCAGCTGGTAAACCTTTCTTCCTTCCTTCCTTCTTCGCCCCCCCCCCCCTTTTTTTCTTTTTTCCTTTCTTCCTTTTACCAGAGCACTGCTCAGCTCTGGCTTATGGTGGTGTGGGGGGATTGAACCTGGACTTTGGAGCTTCAGGCATGAGAGTCTGTTTGCATAACCATTATGCTATCTACCTCTGCCCTGGTGAAGCTTTCTTTTTATGGCCTTGGGCAAGTTAAAGTTCTGGCTCAGCTGCCTATCTGGAAAAAGGGTGTAACAGTATATATTTCATAGTTTACTGATAAAGATGAATACTTTGGTAATCATATAGTGTCAAGCAGAGTAAGTGATGAACCAAATTTTGACTTTAAGGGAAATACAGAGCTTTCTTTTTACCACCAACTCAGGCTTCAGCTTTATCTTGACAAGACCTGCATAGCAAGGCAGAGGGAAGATGGGCCTGTGGTACTGCCTTGGACTTGGCGTTCCTTAAGATGCTCTTCATACTTCTGGCACCAACATAGAAAACAGAAAGCTGTTTTTTTTTTGTTTTTATTTATTTATTTATTTATTTTCCCACCGCCCAATCTCCATATCCCACCCCCTCCCCCGACAGCTTTCCCATTCTCTATCTAAAAAAAAAAAAAAAAACTTAAAAAAATAATAAATGGTGGTCTGGGTGGTGATGCAGTGATAAAGCTTTGGACTCTGAAGCATGAGGTCCTGAGTTTGATCCCCAGCAGCACATGTGCAATATCTCATTCTTTCTATCTCCTCCTATCTTTCTCATTAATAAATAAATAATAAAATCTTTAAAAAAATAAATGATGAATAACTACTAAAAGAGTTAACATTAAAAAAAAAAAAAAAAAAGAAAACAGAAAGCAGTAAGGACCCAAAACAAAGCTGGAAGGGTGGCCAGTCCTTTGGAACTACAAAGCTGGACCTATGACAGTTTGATTCAACAGTGCTGCTTGACTGTCAACAAAAGCAGTGGCCTGGAATAAGTAATGACTGACTGACCACAGACATAAGAAGATCTCACAATTTTTGAGCCAGAAAAGACTGTAGATGGTCTAATCCAATCACATGGGTTTCATGTAGGTAGGTAACTGATGTCTAAAGAGTGAAGTTACAGAAGGAATAAAAATTAAATAAAAAAAATAGAAGGAAGACTTGGTGAAATGATCTTTTATTTAGAGCACATGACTTCACAACTCTTAGGGATAGTTATCCCAAAGTAATTCTGTTCATCTTATTCTTGCAGCTATTGGTTTGTAGTGTTCAATTTTGTGAGGTTTTTTAATGGTGACTGTGTGCTAAGTGTCACATGTCAAGCAATAGCTATTATCTGAATAAAGCTGTGGTTTTTAATTGCGGTTTAAGAGCTAAGAGAGATGGGGATATCTAACAACAACAACAAAAAAAACCCTGTTGTTTCAAGAGCAGCTGTGCCTAAAATTATTAATTAAATCTAAAAATATGAGTTATCTGCCTATATATGTATGTATATACAAACACAGAGAAGAACACATTCTGTGTATTTCTGGAAAAGATGGCTACAAAAAAAAAATGCCTAACCAGTTAACACTGCCTTAAAACCAATTACCTCAATAAATATAAAAACTTCACACCTCAACTGGTGTGCGCTATTTTCCATCTGGCTTTAAATTTGAAGTGAATTAATTTGCATTATGAAATGTAAAATCTATTTAAATTTATTATAGTCTTTATTTTGAATTATTAACAGGTGCTGAAGGATGTAAAATAAAGCAAAGCCCTAAAGACCACAGACTCTAGATGGATTATTATTGGGTTTGGTAATATGTTATTAATGCTGAAAACAGACACTAAGTCTCTTTTTTTTCCTCTGCAATCCATATCCTGCTTGGCTTATAGTTCTATCATGTTTACATAAGCAGTAAATCTCTCTCTCTCTCTCTCTCTCTCTGAAGAAGAAACCACAATTTTTTCAGTGCCTCGAGAAAGTTGCCAAAGTAAAATACAGAAGAGAATTTTGGTGCATTTTTAGGGAAAGAATGTAGTAATTTGGTCCTACAACAGTGGAGTTTCTCATTGAGACCAAGTATTTCGTATTTAGTATACAGAGAAACTGGGGAAACATTCTCTGTGGATGGCTGTTATAAGTACCTTCACATTCTGCAACCCAGTATACCCTATACTAATACAAAAGATGCTAACTCTTAGGAGACTTATCCAACACTTAAATTCCAATTGGTTTCATTTAATTTTGTAAAAAGCTTTTGAGGGTTTTTTATGTATCTAAGGTAGTAAACTTTGAGAACTGATAGTAAAGTTGGTAGCATTTTTTCACTGTCCTAACTGAATAATAATTTGATAATTATGTATTGGCTCTTTTTTTTTTTTATTTGTACTGAGATCAAAGAAATCAGTCAGACCATCTAGAAGGAACTTGGGGGCTATTAGGTGAATACTAGAGTCAAGAGGAAAGAGAAAATAATCTTTACACAACTTTTTAGATCATCATCTTGTTTTCCTCTGCCTGCCCCCTTACCTCCCTTAGATATTTATGTGCTTCATGAGGAATTTCTGGTAGGGATAACACTGTGCTTTTCATTTTGTGCAACCAACTTTTTTAAATTACACTCCTAGCATCTGAAGAACATTCCTGAAACAAAGTCATCCACACAGAGATTCAGATACTTGTATAGGACTTTGTTTCAGGGGAAAAAATGTAATCTATTCAGGGCAATATAAGGCCCTGGCAGAATAAGGACATTCTTTATTGACTATTGTGGTAAACACTGTTTAGTAGGATGCAAAAGTTTTCTACTGCATTTTGGTTTATAATACTTGCACATGTATAATCTTATCAATTTTCTGACACTGTGTGGGAGTACTACACTGTTTACAACGGGATGCATTGGATCGACCTTCTAGTGGTGCATCCCGTGAGTACCCATTCATTGGGGAAACTGACAATCCTTCCTAGCCGACTGAATCCACATGGATCCCAGTCACTTTCAAAGCCAGCAACAAGCAGCTCCTGACAGCTTTCAGCCTGACCTGTTGACTGGCTACGGAAGAAGGGCAAACACTAGAAGAACTGTTTACAACTAGAAAATGATGCAATAAATGAAACTTTCACATAACTAAATCATACTCACTCATCAGGATGACTACATAGAAAAGGTGTAACAGATTGGTTTCTGTTCTGCAAATTGTACTTTTTGTTGAAACCCAACACTTTCTGATGCCAGTAGGTGGCACTAGCAGTATATTATAACAAGCACATTCTTTTAGCTGATGCTTTAACAAGGTGTACTCTTTCATGAACATAAAACATTTAAGTAGTCAAAGAAATTACACTATAAATTCTGGCTTATCTATAAAGTAAAAAACAGTGATTAAAAACACACACCAGGAAAGGCATTCTGATGAGCTAATCTGTACATCTATGAAACACAGCACTCCTTAACCTGGACTGGACTACAGCTACTCTCTGCCAACTCTCTGTCATTTGACTGACACACTAGTTTTTCTTGCCAGTAAGAGCAGTACCAACTGAGTAGAAGGTATCATCTTGAGCCTCTGGCCCTCACATATAAAAATCAGTGACATAGAAATTGCCATCATAGACGAAATAAAGTGACATTAAAAAATCTACAACCAAATTAATGAATCCTAGTTAAATGACAGGAGCAAACCCCAAGAAAGAAAAGTAAATTTAGGTGCTAGTTGCTCAAGGAGACCCTTAAAATAGATTGAAACAAGAAGAAAGAATTCTGGATACCTGTGAATAGCTGCAAAAAGGTCTTCTGTGGTCCGGGGTCTACTAGGGGTCATCACCTTATCACTCCCTTCTTCCTTAAGGAAGTCACAGGCCTCAAAGGAAGAATCAGCTGTGTTGGTCTCCAGCACTTCAGCTATGGAGAAACAAGCATGCAAACACAAGATGCACAAGTGATCTGATTTGAATTTTAAGTCTCTAGCCAAGCTCCCAAAGACTTTTTGCTGATGGTCCTCTCACAACATGAGAACCACGTGAAGAAGCGGTGGGGTCTTCAGTTTGGCATTTTATAAAAAGGTGGGGACTGACATGAGCCTGAAAGCAAAGCTCATTCTATTCTGTTAAAAGCCTAGAATTCCTAGCAGATCACTCTTAAATTTTTGTTGTAAAGCTTCTTACTGATCTCCAGAAGGGAGATGAGTCACTGCTAGTTAATACCCAGCTTGCTGCAGATGCCCCCCCCCCCAGCTCCAATCCCCATCCTACCCACTATTTTCTGATCTTCTTTACACTCTACCCTTACATCTACAGTTTAACTCCCCCCAACACCCCCCCACACACACCTCATACAACACTAAGTTGGTAACCTCAGTGGAAGGCAGCCCATACTTTAACATAAACACGAACCAGCCGCTATTTGCCTCAGCTACATATGGTTAAGTGGAATGAGAGATACCAGACTCACGCCCTCCATCCTGCAGACATTCGCAGTTCTCCACATCGCCCCCACCATCTGAATGCTTCTCAGAGCCTGGCTCCTGCTTGGGAGTTGCTGGGGCATCAGGCTGCACCATGCGGACATTGGCTTCCACTCTGGCCAGGGATGCAGATCCTGCAGCTCCTCCCTCCTGAACCAAGCTGATGGAAACCGGCTCATCAGAACCAGCAGTGGCTGCACCACTCTCTGCCTCTCCTCTCATGGGGCTGGGCGCTGTTTCACTCACGTTCCCTGTGGGCTCTACTGTGGGATCTCTCTGTGGATGTGGCACCACGAGGAACAGTTTGGGCTTCTTGGAAATGGGGGGAGGCTTCCTGCTGGGTGAAGGGTCTGGGGACTCCTGGAGCTGAGCAGTCCTGGGGCCTGGCCCTGCGGCCTCTGGCTCCCCAGTGCTGCCCAGACTGCGGTGCTGGAGGCCACGCTCAACTGCACTGTCCTGGTGACCCTGACTCGGGCTCTTGGCAGGAGTCGGAAACGAGCTTGTCAGGGAGGCAGGCTGGCTTTCACTCTCCATTTCATTTATGCTATTTCGGGATTTCAGGAAAGCAGATGGCTTTAAATGATACTGGGGAAGAATCGGAGTTCGTTTTTCCTGAGATATTTGTTCATGCAACAGCACTGCCTCGGTTCCTGAGGTCTTTTTCACCGGCCTCAACTGCACCGTCTGTAATGCTTGGGTGGTTATCAAGGGCATGGGGGGTTTACTGCCCTCCTCCTTGTGAGAAGACTGTTTAGTGAGGGCCTCCTGGGAAGACTGTGGATGGCCAGATTTTTTGAAAGAAGGTCTGGTGTCTTTCATTAATTTGGGGTCAAGGGGTGGAGCAGGAGGAGGAGCTGTGAAGGGTAAGGAAGGTGGAGGAGATGGCACAGGAGTAGATTCCAGAAGCAAGGGGCTCAGTGTATTAGTGGGAGGGGGGAAGCAGGCTTCAGTGGGAGAACAAAGAGGGGTGAGAACTTCTGGAGGTGGAGGCGGGAACAGAGGAGAATGTGGTAGGGGAGAACCCTCACAAGGATCTGCTAAAGGAGGGGCCAGGGAGAGCAAAGACTTGTCAGCATGGCCTGGAGACTGAAGAGAAGAGTGGGAAGTCAGTACTGAATCCAGCTTCTTCACAGTCCCGCTTCCTTCTGTGGAAGTGTTGGAAGAAAGAGAAGTAGATGAGGAGGAAATGGACACAGAAGATACCAAAGAAGACTTTCTTTCCGGCACCTTGGGCTTGGTCTTCCCTTTCCCGTTTGCTGGTGACACTGATTTTAAAAACAAAGGCACAGGGGTGACCGCTGTGGGTGTATTTGACTGGCTGGAATATCCACTGGATGGAGAAGTGACTCGGTGAGACTTCTCCGGGGATATGATCTTTGGTTTGACTGGGCCACCTGATCCTTGGGGCAGCTCAGCCTTGGATCCCTCTTGGATGTGGCGGACAGACCCGTTTCTGGTTGGTGCCCCACTGCTGGCTGGGCAGCCCCCGCTCGGGTTACCTGAGTCTTCTTGCACACCTGTGTAGTCGATGTAGTAACCCCAAGGATCTGTGTACTCAGACTTGACACTGCTTGTGTCACTCTGTGCAGGTGTGAGACCACACAGGGAGTAGACATTAGGGGTGGTGGCAGAAGTCATGCTGCTGCCTGCACTCACTGTGCTCTGGCTTCGGGAGCGAGGCAGCCAGGGTTCCTCAAAGTCACTGCAGGGACTCTGGGAAGGCGAGCTGCTGCCCTTGCCCAGGAGGTTGAGTTGCAGAGATTGTTGGAGTGAGGCGATCAGGGTCTCATTTAGCACCTGCCCGTTAGACTGGATGTTCTTCTTGGGAACCCTGCGGAGAGAATCTGTTCTTGAGGGTGGCAGAGGAGGCTTCTTTGCTTTCTTCAAAGAAATGTTTCTTGAAAGTGACTTATCATGGCAACTGGGCCAGTTCCCTTGGTTCTTCTGAGTTCTCCCGTCAAAAACATTGATTACACTGTGTCGGGGGTTCCCAAAGCCATTGTTGCTATTGCACAGATTCCCAGATCCCTGTCTAGAGTCCACGTGCATAGGTGTGTAATAACCATCCTGATCGTCTGAATATAGGGATCTAGCATCATCTCTGTTTGAGGCTTGGTCCGAATTGCAGCTGTTGACGTTACTGACAGGAGTGGAGTAGCCTGAAGTTGCCAGATGTGACTTTAGTGGGGATGCCTGACCATTAGCCGAGGCACTGTATTCCCAGGACTCAGCTTCACCATGTACTCTGCCTCCAAAGTAACTGGCCTCATTCTTGCCATCCACATCCTGGGGGTGAGCTGGTAAGTTCAGGTTGTTTCTACATTTATAGACAATGGTTTGGGACCTATTCTCCCCATTTTCTGGAGTACTTAGAGAGCCTGTGGAATCACTGAGGGACAACTGTGGGGCTGCACTGGGAGAATGGGGAGCTAAGGCCTGTGAAAGAGTGGTGGTGTGATCCTGATTCCAGTTACCACAAAGAGATCGGTGATCATCTTTGTTGGCATGCTTGGAGAGGAGGTGGTCTCTGGATTTTAACTTTGTGTATGAAGCTGTGCTGGTGATTTTACTGTCCAGGTGCCCTAAGCTCTGAGCAGCATGAATAACAATAACCTCTGAAGAAGAGGACAGTGTGGCATTTGGGATAATGCTGGTAGAGTAGGTAGCATGAGGAGAAACCACACATGCTGGGCTTGTTAGGTTTTCACACTCAAAGTGCCTCAGTTCCTGGGATTTGGGTCGCAAAAGTGCACCAGTCTTTGAGGCACCTCCTAGAGATCCTAAGTTTTCATCAACTTGTGAATTACTCCTCCGGTAGGGAAAACTGTCACCTATATCTTCTGTAGGGCCCAGGACACCCAAACATGGTTCATGGGACTGAATGTGTGCCCTTGCCCCTGAACGTGGAAGACTGTGGAAGCCTGCTTCGTTGTTGAGGCGAGAAGGGAGTACAATACCAGCAGAATCACTCAGGACTGACATGTTCCCAGAAGAACCTGAGAAGTGACTCATTTGGGCAGCAATGCCCTGCCCTTTTTGTGCCCTGATTCTTCTCATTGAAGGAGGCACGACTTTCACTTCCTCAGTCTGGCAGCTGGAGTCCCTGGTCTCTGAACGCTGCCCAGTGCATGGATAGCTTTCAAGCCTTCCGAGTGTAGAGTAGTGGTCTGGGTAGTACATGGAGTGACTGCCAATATCATCTTGTCCAGTGCCCGATGCTGGAGGCAAAGCAAAAAGAGGTTTGTTATCCAAAAATAAAAATCAGCACCACTGTTCATCACTGTACCCTCATGCCTTCTGAATCTTCTGTAAAAAAATGATCTACTTGCTTTTTTCCAGTAGATACCTAAGTGAGAATTACATAGTTACTGATAGCATCTAAAAGAATAACTCTTGTGATATATTTCAAATGCTTCTTTTAGTATGTAGTTCAAATTCTCCTATAGATTAAGCGCTACATATGGAATTCTCAGGTTCTTCCTTTATGATCAGGAACTCTGTGAAAGGTTTACTTTTCAAATAACCTCATTTTGGTAAAGATTTCAAGGTGGCCTGTTACTCACCAAGTAACTGCACATAGCCTCTATCCAGAAGGGATTTTCTTAGCCAAAGACAGCTGAATATAGTATGATCAAAAATAGGGTTACAGAGATTTTATCTATGAAGGATACTGGCATAGAACATTGCTAGTTAATTTATGTCAGAAGGAAATCCTAAGAAAAATAAAAAGTGATTTACAGGCCCATCTGTGTTTCAAACATTTCACTCTCCATCTTCAGTCATAATCATCTGTCTGTCAGTGACATTTAAAATTCAATAGCAATCTGCTACATTCTGGTGGGGGGAAAGCAGCAGGAACTGATCCAGTTAAGAGTTATTTACTTCTTGTAGCTTTACAACAAAACAAAGAGTAGCATGTTTTAGAGAGAGAAAAGTACAGAAAATACTAAGCAAAGAGGGAAGTAGATAAGAATTCCTTAGTATAGATAACAAGCTAGAGTTCAAGCTACCATTGGAAAGAAAAGATGCTTTAATATATGAAATATAACAGCTACCAAAACATATGAACTTGAAAGCACTTCTAGAAGCATGGCTATGAAGTAACAGCAGACACACTTTACTCTCCTTGTAAACTAGAAAATGCAACAAAAACCACCTGAGAACTCAACAAATTATGACAAGGATTTCTTTAGAAACTCACCAAGCCACAGGTAAGCACAGACACATGTCACTTGTGGATAGAAAGGGGGTGAGGGACAGATTCCCAGGACTAAAAAGTTATACTAATTGATGACTGGTGCCAAATTGGGAGATTAGCAGTTGAGGCACCCCATGTCTGGGGCCAGGTTAAAACAAACAAAAAACGGAAATCACCTAAAAACTAAGGAGAAAGGAATATTCCAAGGCTGTAAGACTCCCCCACCCACTCTCCAACACACACACACACACACACACACACACACACACACACACACACACACACACACACTAGAAGAACAGCAATACTGACATCAAAGACATTAAGCCAAATTGAGGACACAGGATAAAGTCTCCCCTCCCCCACCAAGATATATAAACAGGGAAATTTAACACCTTAGCCATAGCACCTCCTGCTGTCACAACAAAAGCCACAGGAAATGTAGGAACTGAGAAATACACAGACAACAATGACAGAAAGCCCAAATGACCAGACAGACACAGATCTAGGGTAAAAAAATGACAGAGATAGAGTTCAGAAAACTCACCATGAAATCAATTCAAGAATCTAAAGATTCAAAACCTCAGTGATCATTTTACCAAAGAATTACAAGTATAGGAAAAAAAAAAAACAACTTCAAATAGAACTGTACAGCCTAAAGGACACTTTGAATGCAGTTCAGGTTGAGGTAAGAGGCCTTGGAAGTAGGTTTAATCAGGAGGAGGAAAGACTAGCAACCACTACTGTGTGAATTTAAAACTCTCGGAGAGGAAAGGTTCAGGAAAAATGAAGCACTTCTCTCTGAAATAGCAGACTTCATCAGAAAGATGAACATCAGATTTATTGGGATTCCTGAGGAAGAAGAATGGGGGGGGGGGTAGGGAACATATTCAAAGAAATTATAGCAGAAAAATTTTCGTACCTGAGCAATGTTCAAAATATAGAAATCCAAGAAGGTGAACACACACCTAAATTTCTGAACCCCAAACACACTAAGACACATTACTGTAAAACTAAAACCAGGACCAGGGGAAAAATGGTGGAGGGTGCTAGGGAAAGGAAGAAAGTCACATTCAAAGGCAGAACCATCAGGCTCTCATTAGGTTTCTCATCACAAATCCTAGAGGCAAGGAGGGATTGGAATGGTATATTTAAGTATTAAAATATATACACATATACCTGTAAGTTAGGGGAATATATATACCTCAAAGTAAAAACTCTTAGTAGTCTGTTGTGATTATACTTAAACGTAATAAGGTCAGAAAACAAGTACAAAGACCTATAGAAGACACCATAAAGTGTATAATCAAATCTTTACCTCTTAAGCTTATACCCCTTCCTCTCCTATCCCCTACTTCACTTCCCTCAATCACTTTATCTACTCAATTAACTATACAAAAGAAGGTAAGAGATATCCCCTAATCTCTTCTGACCACAACAATATTAATGTTACCACCTTGATAATCTTTAGAAGAAATACTGTATAAAGCTGACCAAGACATATATGGCAAAAGTATATATATATCAACTAAAGGATAATTATTATCCCTTATGACAGCCTCAATTATAATCAGCAAACAAGTAAAATGCAGAACTTAAGGTTAACTTAGATCCCACTTAAACCCTAGGTCTATTCCCTCCTCAACTTGAGGCCGGTTGGGATACAACAAATGACACTCAATGACTTAACAACTGGGAGAAAAATCTAACCTCATCAGATCAATAAAGAACTAAAAAAGCTGGATATGGGCAAGAGATAGGCTCACTCTAATGACAGCCTTTTTGGTTAATACCAGGCCACCCCATCATCTGGGCTCTTGCCAGGGAATTCTTGGATTCCCATTAGAAATGATGGTCCTACCTACCCTATGATCCTGCAATTCCTCTCCTGGGGATATATCCTAAGGAACCCAACACATCCATCCAAAAAGATCTGTGTACACATATGTTTTTGGCAGCACAATTTGTAATAGCCAAAACCTGGAAGCAACCCAGGTGTCCAACAACAGATGAGTGCCTGAGCAAGTTGTGGTATATATACACAATGGAATACTACTCAGCTGTAAAAAATGGTGACTTCATTGTTTTCAGCTGATCTTGGATGGACCTTGTAAAAATCATGTTGAGTGAAGTAAGTCAGAAACAGAAGGCTGAATATGGGATGATCTCACTCTCAGGCAGAAGTTGAAAAACAAGATCAGAAAAGAAAACACAAGTAGAACCTGAAATGGAATTGGCGTACTGCACCCAAGTAAAAGACTCTGGGGTGGATGGGTGGGGAGAATACAGGTCCATGAAGGATGATAAATGACATAGTGGGGGTTGTATTGTTAAATGGGAAACTGGGGAATGTTATGCATGTACAAACTATTGTATTTACTGTTGAATGAAAAACATTAATTCCCCAATAAAGAAATAAATTTAAAAAAAAAAGAAATTGGATTTTGCAAAATCCAATTTTGCACCATAATGCAGCAAGAGAATTCACAACCATTTTTCCCATTAGGAAAAAAAAAAAAAAAAAAAAAAAAACTTTGCAGAGTCAGTAACTGAAAAGGCGACCGGACTTGTATATTTAAAGACCCTAATACACCTGCTTCTCTGTATATGTTAAAGTTTGCAACAAACATAAATGCAAAATCAATCAATCAATCAATAAAAAAGAAATGATGGTCCTAGGGAGTCAGGCGGTAGCACAGCGGGTTAAGCGCAGGTGGTAAAAAGCGTGAGGACCGGTGTAAGGATCCCAGTTTGAGCCCCCCGGCTCCCCACCTATAAGGTAGTCCCTTCACAGTTGGTCTGCAGGTGACTATCTTACCCTCCCCATCTCTGTCTTCCCCTCCTCTCTATATTTCTCTCTGTCCTGTACAATAACAACAACAATAACTACAACAACAAAAACAAGGGCAACAAAAGAGAAAATAAATAAATATGAAAAAAAATTAAAAAGAAAATTAAGTCCTCTTGTGGGCCTCTTGTGGGCCTCTACAGAACCTTGCCCTCACTGTAGGGCAGCAATAGCAGACACTGCCTCTCTCTCTGAAGGGAGGCTGAGTCAACATACTCTGCTACTCAGGGAAGACTGATACTGAAATGAGTGCAGCTGTTCCCAGGATGTTCCCAGCTGTGACCATATATATTACAGTGAACAAGGACCTGGGTTCAAGCCCCTAGTCCCCACCTGCAGGAGGAAAATTTTGAGTGTGGGGAAGCAGTGTTGTAAGTGCCTCTCTCCCTTCTCTATCACCCCCTTCCCTCTCAATTTCTGGCTGTCTCTATCCAATAAATGAAGATAATACAAAAATTTTGTTGTGTCTCCCTCTCTATCACCTCCTTCCCTCTCAATTTCTGGCTGTCTCTATCCAATAAATAAAGATAATACAAAATTTTTTTAAAAGAAAGATTTTTCAAAAATTGACTTTTAGGGCTGTACAAGTTCTCTCCCAAACTTTCAACACAGTTCCATTTAACAATGGATTTAATATTTTCTTTCAAAATGACATCAGTTTTTGCATGAGGTCAGTAGTAGATTTTTAACTATCTTTTAAGAACCATAAGGAAAGTCCTAGTTTAGGTTACAATTTTTAACATGAAACAATTCACTCCAGGCTTCTGAAAACGGGAACACTGCCATTTCTTCAAGATCTACAGCCAAGTACAACTTTCTTACCAAAATAACAATGTTTATCTCAAGACATTTATTTGGAAATATGAAAAACAATTCAGATATCATTTATCATAAGACCTTCCAAAATTCTATTCTCAAAACAGGTTCTCCCATACTTTCATGATACAAAAAGTGTCACATAATTATAGGATACAGATGAATATTATAAAGATTAAGGAATAAAACAGGTTATAGAAAGAGAAGTACAAACCAATAGTACTTTACTGTTATGAAATCTCTCAGATTTTTAAACATAACGCCGAGATGATTACGTACTGCATCAAAGTAAAAGACTCTGGGGTGGGTGGGTGGCAGTGAAGAGTACAGGTCCTGGAAAAGGATGACAGAGGACCTAGTGGGGATTGTATTGTTATGTGGAAATCTGAGATATGTTATGCATGTACAAACTATTGTATTTATTGTCAACTGTAATAATCCCCCAATAAAGAAATAAAAAAAATTGAGTGTGTCATATCCACATGAATGAACAGAATATTATTCAACTACAAAAATGGAATAAAGTATAAACTGATGCTATAACACACACGAACCTTGAAAATATGCTAATTGAGAAGACAGACAGCAGATTATGTGCAGAAAGTAACGGTTTTCCTAAATCCCATCCCTTAGAAATCAGTGTCACTTCTTCTAAGGGTGGACAGTAAAAAAAAAAAAAGAGAGAGAGAGAGAGAGGGAGAGGGGATTATGTATATTACACAATACAAGGGGCTCCTGATTTTTTAATTTTTATTTGACAACATTGTGGGATAAGAGGGGTACAATTCCATACAGTTCTTACCACCAGAGTTCCATATCCCATCCCCTCCACTGGAAGCTTTGCTACTCTTTATCCTTCTGGGAGTATGGGACAAAGATCTTTATGGGAGTACAGAAGGTGGAAGGTCTGGCTTCTGTAATACTTCTCCACTGGACATGGGCATGGACAGGCTGATCCTGTCCCCAGCCTGTTTCTTTCTTTCCCTAGTGAGGCAGGGCTCTGGGGAGGTGGGATTTTAGGACACATTGCATCACTTCCTTCTTTTTTTTTTAATACTTTTTTATATGTATTTATTTATTTTCCCTTTTGTTGCCCTTGTTGTTTTTGTTGCCCTTGTTGTAGTTATTATTGTTGTTGTTACTGATGTTGTCATTGTTAGATAGGACAGAGAGAAATGGAGAGAACGAGAAGACAGAGGGGGAGAGAAAGACACCTGCAGACCTGCTTCACTGCCTGCGCTACCACCCGACTCCCATATCACTTCTAAGTTACACCTACAGCTATTCTTCTTCTTTTCCTCTTCTCTATCAGAAAAGAGAAACAGTGCCTGACTTCCTCTGGTATTTTTCAGATTCTCCTCCCTATCAGTGATTCTCCTCCCTCTCAGTGATTCCAGACAGTAGGTCCTGGTAGAATTGGGGTTGGTTCAGGACCTTTTGGTAATCTTTCCCTATTATTTACCCCTCTGGGAGGATGGACCAAAATTCTTTTTGGTGGGAATTCTAGCAGAAGGTAGGAATTCTGGATCCTGTAATTGCTTCTCCCCTGTACATGGATGTTGACAGCTCAGTTTATATACCTCCAGTCTGTTTCTGTCTTTCCCTCAGTGGTCTAGGGAAGTTAATATTAAAAATATTCATATTAATACTGTCTACAGCACTCAGATATTTAAAAGTTGCTTCAGGATCCTCTAGAAGCTATGTCTCTATTGGAAGAATAAACTTAATTACAAAATTAACAAGCAATATATATATATATATATATATATATATATATATATATATATATATATATATATTAACAGGCAAATCCAGAAGTGAAGATTCTAGGTTTCTTTCTTTTTTCTTATCTTTATTTATTGGATGGAGACAGCCAGAAATCAAGAGGGAAGGGGGTGATAGACAGGGAGAGAGACAGAGAGACCTGCAGCACTGCTTCACCACTCGCAAAGCTTTCCCCCTGAAGGTGAGGACCGGGGGCTTTCACACAGGTCCTTGCACATTGTAATACGTGCGCTCAACCAGGTGCGCCACCACCCAGCCTGATTCTAGGTTTCTTAAGGATAAACTTCAACAGCAAATGATAATCAGATGAAAGTAACTGGAAGAAAAAAAACATCTACAGGTTAGCAGACTAGAAAGGCAAATGTGAAGAAATGCAGTCTTAAATTCTCCACAATAATTACAGTGTCTGTTACAAGTGCTACAATACTATGTTCATTAGATGCTCAAACAATTCTATGATATGGGTTTTACTAACATCACCAATCCTTGTTTTTTGTATGAGGAAGTAGTCCCAGGGAGGTGAATGGTTTAGATCAAGGTTTCCTGAGAACACACTGCAGGACTGAGGTTTACATTTAAGCAATGTGACCCTTAACCAGTACACTATGAAGAATGCAGATATTGGGCGGGGCTAGATAGCATAAGGGTTATACAAAGAGACTTTCATGCCTGAGGCTCCAGTATCTCAGGTTCAATCCCTCTTACTGCCATAAACCAGAGCCGAACAGTGTTCTGGTTATTTAAAAAAAAAAAAAAAAAAAAAGCAGATATTTCTAATGAGCCACCTTAAACACCAGAGAGAAGTGAATTTAGAACAATAAGAATGAGAGAATTATCCAAAATGTAAACAAAGAAAAGCAGAAACTGTATAAGTGAATAATGATGAAATCAATTCTCTCTCCTGCTAGAAAAAAAAAAAGGGGGGCTTAAGTTCTTATCAGAGGTTAGAAGAATCTATGTAACCATTTCGTTGAGACTGTATATAGGAACAATTTCACATAAATGACTATTTTCTATCATATTGGAATTTACTAATCATTCCACACTACTATTGTCTCTAACAATATTGTCAATATAGCCAGCAACTCCATGGTCTTAATGTAAAAATCTTTGAATGATTCTAGGTTTCATGAAAATGGCAGATGTAAGTAAAAAGTATTTTTATGTGTGGAAATACTAATGTTCACTGTACACAGCGATAATGACATAGCTTTAAATTTCCAGCTCATGTAGGCTCTTCCTCTTGCCACAACAAATCACTTGCAAGGGGTGTGCAAATTTGCATTTAGGAGAGAAACTGGCCCTTTTGGATACCAAACAGGCTATCAGAATGTATTGATTTCACAAGCACCACATCAGGTTAGCATAGTAATGCTGAGCAGTAATGAGGGACAACAGAATACAGTTCTGATGAGCCATACCTAGCTCCTTCTGTATGTTGTCAGGGACTCCTGTAATAGTCTTTCTCCTTTTGACTTTCTTCGGTCGTCTTACCAGAGTATCTGTGTAAATTAGAGACCGCCGAAGGCTGGCCTGGAGATCGAAATTCTCCCCTAATGTAGAGTAGTAGAACAAGCAAAGCAATGTTATTTTCAAGCAAGCCGACACCATGCACTTTCTTCCAGAAGCTTTTTGAAAAATGGTAAGAAGGTATTAATAATGAGGTTAGCCAGTCATATGGTAATGAATGGATGCTGAAGGGGGAAAAGAGAAGGCAAGCACCATTATCATCATAAGGCTGTTTCCAATGTCTATGTGTGTATCCTTTCAAAGGAAGTGCCTTGATCTCATTTTCAAATGAGCCAGAATAGCAAATGCAAACTTATTAACACAGTGAAAGAACTTTTCTGTGCTACTTAACATATGGACCATTTGGGAGAATTTCACATATATGTCTTCTAGTCACTCAAATATTTCTTTATATTATTAGCATGTATGCAGTGATAGCTTAATTCATCTGGTCATTTCTAGAGACCAAGGTAACATCTTGTCCAATGTGATGAAGTACATGACTAACCAACAGTTCTTGTTGGATGAAGAGTTTTTCCTTTCAATCAAGGACAATAACTATTTAGATAGACTGTGGAAATTATTATGGTGAGAAATATGACTATAATAAAATAAAAAGCCTTAAAATGATAAAGTACTTTATCACAATGAGACCTAGTAGCACTGCTGTTGTTAAAGTTGAATTGCTTCTTGCTGTTTCATATTAAGTTTTTTAAGCTGATCTTAATTCAGACACTTTGGGTAATGTTGCCATCCAATATGAAATGTTACATCCACAAGACTTTTGCTCTCCCCCCCCCCCCCCCAGAATGTAAGCCTGTTTGATTAACATGCTATGGGAAACCAGAAAACAGAAAAGTATCAGTTATTGATTAATCTGCTTTGAATTACTTGCCCATTTAAAGAAAGTTTTATAGTACTGTCCTGGTTAAATGGTTGTCCTTCTCAAAAAAGTGATTAACAAGTACACATATACATAAATATATTTCTTTTTTTTTTTTTTCCTCCAGGGTGATTGCTGAGCTCGGTGCCTGCACCATGAATCCACCGCTCCTGGAGGCCATTTTCCCCGTTTTTCTTGCCCTAGTTGTTGCAGCCTTGTTGCGGTTATTATTGCCATTGTTGACGTTGCTTTGTTGTTGGATAGGACAGAGAGAAATGGAGAGTGGAGGGGAAGACAGAGAGAGAGGGGAGAGAAAGACACCTGCAGACCTGCTTCACCGCCCGTGAAGCGACTCCCCTGCAGGTGGGGAGCCGGGGGCTCGAACCGGGATCCTTACGCCGGTCCCTGCGCTTTGCGCCACGTGCGCTTAACCCACTGCGCCGCCGCCCGACTCCCCATAAATATATTTCTATCACTTCTATATTATAAGAAAAAAACACAACAGAAGTAGATAGTATAATGGTTAGGCAAAGAGATTCTCATGCCTGAGGCTTCGGAGTTCCAGGTTCAATCCTTTAAACCACCATAACCCAAAGCTGATCAGTGCTCTGGAGAGAGAGAGAGAGAGAAGAAGAAGAAGAAGAAGAAGAAGGAGGAGGAGGAGGAGGAGGAGGAGGAGGAGGAGGAGGAGGAGGAGGAAGAGGAGGAGGAGGAGGGGGGAGGAGGGAGGAGGAGGAGGAAGGAGGAGGAGGGGGGAGGAGGGAGGAGGAGGAGGAGGAGGAGAAGGAGAAGGAGAAGAAATGGAAGGAGTAGGAATCACATCACTAGAAGCTTTCTTCAGTGTAGTAGGGGCTCATAAATGAATTATGGGGGCCCAGTGGTGGTATACCTGGTTGAGTTGAACACACATGTTATAATAAGCAAGGATCTAGGCTTGAGCCTGGTCTCCACCTGCAAGGGGAAAGCTTTGCTAGTGGTGAAGCAGTGTTGCAAGTGTCTCTCTGTCTCTCTCCCTATTGGCCTTTCCTTCTGATTTCTGGCTGTTTCTATCCAGCAATTTAAAAAAAGGATAATTTTTTAAAAGACTTAAAAAAAAAAGAAAAACAAAATATTCATTCTTTCACATATCTAAAAGAGATATATTATTAAAAAGTGCACATTTTGTTTTAATAGAAATAAAGGGCAAATAGAACTTAATCAAAACAGAGGATAGAGGATCTGAATGATCTATGGTCCAGGAGGTGGTGCGGTGGATAAAGCATTGGACTCTCAAGCTTGAGGCCCTGAATTCAATCCCCGGCAGTACATGCACTAGAGTGATGTCTGGTTCTTTCTCTCACTCCTCCTATCTTTCTCATTAATAAATAAATAAAATCTTAAAAAAAAAAACAAAAGATCTGAATGATCAAAAAACATTTCACCTACTAGGTAACACACTTAAATGCTTGCAAACTTGAAAATGCTTGCAATGGGGGCCACTGAAATTGCTGACCTGTATAGTGTGCTGCTTTGGCAGGTGCACAACTCAGATTTGAGTCTAGCCCCCACCACAGCAAAGAAAACTTCAATACTGTAGCCTCTCACTCTCATTTTCATTCTATCTCTCTCTCTCTCTGCCTCTATCTACCTATAAATAAATAAATAAATAAAATTTAAAGCAAATAAGTGAAAATGCTTGCATTTTTGTTCCTAGTGGAGAAAACCAGAAATGAATGGGAGAAGGTCACTGTGATAAACAGGTTACTGGGTATAATAGCATACATGGTGCTTATATGGGGCAGGTCATGACTTAAATAGTTCACTAGGTTTTGGAGCAGAGAGAAAAAAAAAAATCACTGTGCCCAGGCATTAAGCACAGACAAAACTGAGTCTGGGAGGTAATTTACTCAACATAGTATGCTTTAGTATGGTTGGAAGCCCTGGGCTTGAGCTCTAGAACCTCATATGAGCACTTTGGACACCACCAGGGGAAGCTCCAAGGATTGTAAAGAGCTACTATTAGTGTCCTTTCCTCTTTCTGTCTCTCACTTCTCTAAAATTGAAGGATGAGAAAAGTTGGCCTGGGGAAGGCCACTAGCTGGTGATAAACAGGTATAAGCATAAGGTGCCAGCACCATACTGAAAAGAAAGAAAAAAAGGAAAGAAAGGAAGGAAGAAAGAAATTTTTATCTAGTCTAGAACAAAAGGAAAAGGTACCCTAGTTCCAAGGAAATTAAAAAGCAAATTATACAGTATTAAAGGCACTAAACTCTCCATTTTGCACTACGACCCACAAGAATAGTCTCAGCCTGCTGGAGTGTATGTTTCTAGCATACACAGATCATGAATCATATACTAGAGCATTCTCTGTGGCACGCAGCTCGATGCCTGACACAAAGTAGTTCCTTAATAAATTATCTGTGAAGTGAGAGGAACTAAATGACTCCCTTTCTTTGAAAAAAAAAAAAAAATGGCACTAGCTCACCATGGTTACTATTTAGAAATAAACCTAGCTCAAATATCAGTGCAAAGCTAGTCGACAAAAACTGTTTAAGTATGTTTGAGTGCTATATTTATCTTCCAGGTGGAACACTTGTTATCCTGCCTGGAAGATTATAGAACAGACTCATATAAATTTTATTTGAAGCACTCTTTTCCTCATCTACTCTTAGCAAATGCTGAATTCCCATAGGCTTATGTTTAAAGGGATTAAAATAGATTTTCAAGGCAACATTTCATTGTGCTAATGTCCTACTGTTATGCTTGGCTGGCTTCACTCTGGATTTAAAATAATGTATTTCTCAGCATGACTTTACCTGCTAACCTTACTGAAAATCAAACTAAAAGGTCAATGTTCACTCAAATAAATGAGTACAAGACAATTCCCTATAGGAAGTTATATTTTTCTCCAGGCTTCTGGAGTTTCAAAAGATACCATTTAAATAGCAGGAAGTTAGATAACATGGCAATTTCACTACTGAAAATAAGCCTTTTACAGTTAATGCTTATGCCAGAATATTATAAAATAATCTTTTAATGAAATATGTGTAGATATAAATATAAGAATCCAGAAAATGGATCAATAAATAATTAGGTACTATATTTAATGTCTGTATTTCTAAAATGTTATTCATTCGGTTAAATGTGACTTCCATACTTTTGACACAGATTATATTGCTTTACTATAATTCACCTTTGCGGCATGATACTATGAAGTCCTCCTTTAAATTATGGAATTAATGTTCACTTCATCATAAAACAACAAAGTTAAACCTCAAAAATAAATGACACTGTCTGAGGTGTGACTATGTATTTCTTGTAAATAATACCTGAAACTAGTTACTCTACTTCAAATTTCCTAATCTCATATTTTATCCTTATTCCATTAAGGATCGTCACAATTTATAGCACAGCCATGTTCTCTTATAATATTATATCTGAAGCATTTAATCATATATAATTACATTTCTTTTTCATCTAATCAATCAAATAATGTAATGCAGTTTCTTACTGACAATAGGTACCCATGTACTTCAACAAGAAATATGATACTTCATTTTAAAATGCAACCTGTCATAAAAGAATCTTTAAAAAATAAGATCTAATATTTTTATAAGAAAGATTAATGATGCTATTTTTAAAGAAAATAGATTAAACTGCCATGGTATTTCTTTAATGCTTACTACAAAGAATATAAAAAATGCACATAGAATTTAAAATAACTCATGTACTTATTAAATTTCTCTGGTATTCATAATGGAGTTCTAGATTCAATCTTAAAACATCCTCTAAAGCCTAGGAAGTTCCTCCAAGAATTATTAAGATATTATTAGTCCCTTATAATTTCACCAATGCCATGCAAAACGCTTTCTAACAGCAGTCACCATCAGCAGTTTTAAAAATCAGTGAGGATACTACTTGATTTTCACCTTCAAGTTTTGTGTGAACATCTTTACTATTCACTTATTTCTTTAGCTTCTGGTCCCATAGAAAATTCTTTGCATGGAGTGGTTAACAGTATTGGCTATGAATAATCTCTCTTGAACATACTCCACTGGCTGAAGGTGTTACTCTTAAGACAACCATTCTGTATTTTATCACTTCTCTGTCATGGTTTACATTGTGTGTGTGTGTGTGTGTGTGTGTGTGTGTGTGTGTGTGTGTGTTTTAAGATAAGGATAAAGCAGGAAAACTCTATTTATAACAGCTCTTTTCAGTTCATAAAATACCCCCTTTGAGCTTTATGTACCTTGTTACTTGCCACCTTAATTATCACAGATGATTAAGCTCTCAGTGTGATATTCTGATAGAACTTGAATTTCACATCTGGCGATTAATATTACTATTTCAGATTAATGCAGTAAGTTCTAAGGGTTTTTAAAGTAATATATACACACACACATATATGTCTTTAGCATCTAAAATTTTAATTATTATCTCTATCGCTATAAATAGTTACTTAAATGGCCCTTTAGAAGAGAAGTAGATAATTTTTCTTGCTTGGGGACAAAACATAGATGTTCCCAAGTAAACAAGATAGTTTTTTTTTTTTTTTTGCCCTTGTTTTTTGTTGTTGTTATTGATGTCGTTGGATAGGACAGAAAGAAATGGAGACAGGAGGGAAGACAGAGAGGGGGAAAGAAAGATAAAGACACCTGCAGACCTGCTTCACTGCTTGTGAAGCGAGGCTGGAACAGGGATCCTTACACCGAGTCCTTATGCTTTGTGCCACTTGCGCTAACCTGCTGCACTAGCACCCAACTCCCTAAACAAGATAGTTTTTAACACAATTCAATTAAAAAGATACAATCTAGATGAATGGTTCCATCAATGATCAATTTCTTATGATATAGTGTAATCTAATAAGCAATAGCTCCTTTGCATGCACACACAAATGTTTTAGTTTTCCCTTCAAATAAAGAATAAAAAGTAATAACAACCATTTACCATTGATATATAAATGAAATGTGAGGAGCATAAAACAAAAAGTCATACTTAATACCCCAAGTGCATTCTGAAACTATCTTCATAGTAAAGCATACCAGTTATGTTAATAGGAACCACATCAGCCTGGACTGTTTGGGCTTGCTGTCTCATCTTCTCTTCTGGGGTTGGCAGAGGAAGTGACTTGGTCCAGTTTGTGTGAATATTAATGTCTGAGAAGTCACTTGAGGTTGGTGTTTTAGGTCTTCTGGTGGAAATAAGTCTTTCTTCTTCTGATGAAGAAATAGAACACTGCAGGAGAGTGAAAGAAAGAAGAACAACCCATGTTGTATAAATAGCAGGCAAAAATACATAAAAATACATTTCCTGCTAAAGGTTTTAAACTGATTTGAAGCAAGCACGCCAGCCCTGCAAATAGTCACACTTAGTAATAGCAATGATTTGCAAGAAAACTGTTTATCATATGAAAAAATGCTCCAAGTCACTGATTGTCAGAGAAATGCAAACAAAGACAACAATGAGATACCACTTCACTCTTATGAGAATGTTATACATCAGAAAAGTTAGCAGCAACAAATTCTGGAGAGGTTGTGTGGACAAAGGAACCTTCCTGCACTACTGATAGGAATGCCAATGGGTCCAAGCCCCTTGGAGAGCAGTCTGGAGAACTTTCAGAAGGCTAGAAGTGGACATTCCCTATGACCCTGCAATTTCTCTCTAAGGAACCAAATACACCCAAAAAGATTTGTGTATACCTATGTTCATAGCAGCACAATTTGTAATAGCCAAAACCTGGAAGTAACCCAGGTATTCAACAACATACGAGTAGCTGAGAAAGTTGAGATATATATTACTCAGCTATTAAATATGGTAAACTCACCTTCTTTACCTCATCTCGGATGAATCTTGAAGAAATCATGTTAAGTGAGATAAGTCAGCAATAGAAAGATGAATATAGTATGATCTCACTCACAGACAGTTGAAAAACAAGATCGGAAAGGAGAACACTAAGCAGAGCTTGGACTAGAGTTGGTATATTGCACCAAAGTAAAAGACTCTGAGGTGGGGTGGGGGTTTCAGATCCTATAACATGATAGCAGAGGAGGACCTAGTGGGGGTTGTTGAACTGTTATGTGGAAAACTGGGAAATGTTATGTATGTATAAACTATTGTATTTTACTCTCGACTGTAAACTATTAATTTCCTAATAATGAAATTAAAAAACTGTTTATCAACTTGAACATAATCCATAATACCTATGTTTCACATAGGCCTTGATCTATTAGGTTTTTGGAAAAGTCGTGACCTATTTTTTATGTGAAATGCATCATGACTTTTCCAACAACCCAATATAAAACCATGAGGACTGTAAAAAAAATTTGCTTACCCACAAAAATCTTTTTAAGTTCTTCCCACTTTTTCTATACTTACTATGGACAGAAAGTGTTTAGCTTAATACTAGGAGCCCGAAGAAACAGCAGGGTTGGAAATCATCCATATCTACTTTTATTAAAATTTACCTTTGCTCAAAATAATTTCTACCCTCAATCTCATTTCCTATAGGGATTGACCCTCGAGGACCATTTCTGAAATGATAAGAGGTATTGTTGTCCAGTCATTTGTACTCTCCTGAAACCACTTATGTAGACAAAAGTCAGTGTGAAATTACTCAATTATAAGAAGCTGACTGAAGCTCTGCTCAATCCTTATCAGAATACCATGAAAACATTTCTAGCAGTGTCTGTTTTGATACAGATTTGCATTATAGCTGAAGAGCCTTCATACTTTTTCTTCCCACCATATCTTAAAAAGTGTGAGCAAGGGGAGTCGGGAGGTAGCGCAGCGGGTTAAGCCCAGGTGGCGCCAAACGCAAAGACTGGTGAAAGGATCCTGGTTCGAGCCCCCGGCTCCCCACCTGTAGGGGAGTCACTTCACAGGCGGTGAAGCAGATCTGCAGGTGTCTGTCTTTCTCTCCCCCTCTCTGTCTTCCCCTCCTTTCTCCATTTCTCTCTGTCCTATCCAACAACAATGACATCGATAATAACTACAACAATAAAACAACAAGAGCAACAAAAGGGAATAAATAAATATAAAAAAATATTTTAAAAATAAGTGTGAGCAAAAAAGTTGTTTGGCAAGCATTTTCTGCTGTACTTCACCACAGCTCTACTGTAGTTGGTTTTATGACAAAACTCCAAGAAGTCAAAAGAATTGCAGTATGTTTGAAAAACCAAAAAAGGGTGATTGGCTATGTTGGGAAATGACAGTTTGTGGTTACAATGAATGCTTAAGAACTATTCAGTTCAGAAGTATTTATTCTAACTATTACCCATGAAAGAAAGACATTTTGGGGGAAAATTGGAAAACTTTAGGATGTCAGTGATCTTTCCCACTGTGAAATTATCTGTATAGCTAGAACCCAAGTAAGCTCATCTTAGCCCAATCCAGTCCCCCAATAATGCACTACAGAATAAGGATAATAGCTATCTTTACTTCTAGTAGCATAACTTTATCTGTCTGTATTTGGGTTCATATTTTTCCCCATTTATTTATTTATTATTTGGCAGGACAGAGAAAAACTGGGGGGGGGGGAAGAGATAGGGAGAGAGAAGACACCTGAAACACTTCTTTTATCACTAATAAAGCTCCCCCACTGCAGGTGGAGACTGGGAGCTTGAACCTGGGTCCTTATTCATGGTAGCATGTATACTCAACTAGGTGTGCCACTGCCCAGTCCCTGGATTTTCCATAAAGGGAATTACATTGGAGGCTCTCTTTAGTGATTTCTTTAACTAACATTATATTTGCAAGGATTTGTCTCACTAACAAAGTCTTTTTTTTTTTTTTTTTTTTGGTGTGTGTGTATGTCTGTCTAAAAATTCTGGGAAACAGTAAAGCTGATAGAGCATGACTAAGGCTCCAAATCTGAATCCTAGAGCCTCATATACTGGGGAAAAGTGCTTTGGCTTGCACCTATTTTTTCACTCTCTACCTCCCAAATGAAAATCTATCTAATACAAAATAAAGTAAAAAATAAATTGTTGAAAAGTGACGTGCTGGACCAGGAGAAAGTTCACCCAGTAGAGTGCACACTGTACTCTGTACAAGGATCTGGATTCAAGTTCCTGGTTACCACATGGGAGGGCCATACATGCCACAGAGGAGGCTCCATGAGTGATGGAACAGTGCTGTGATATCTTCCTGTCTGAAGCTGGGAGGGAGGGTAGTGGAATAATGCAGGCAACCTAGATCTCCTCAGCAGTCAAATAAATAAATAAATAAATAAATAAATAAACAAACTGTGTTATTCCTTTTTAGATTTAATGCTTTTCAGACACACAGAACACTCATAAATCTTCACTTCTACTGAATTCATTTTGCTGCAAAGTGTCTATTCTACAATGACCAGGATTTCGGGAATCTAAGTTAAAAGGATTACACAAATTGGTGTTAGGGATAGTGTTTGGTGATAGGGATATACTAAACCAAGAATTTAAAGATCTGAGTCTATTTACTTTATTCCCAGTAATAAAGGCATAGAGAAATAAAAATACAAAGATTTCTAATATACTTCTGAATTTATATTTTTAATCCATTAAACATGTAAAAGAATATTGCATGTCTTTCCCACCTAGTTAAATATTAAAGATTTGAATTAAAGTGATAAATAAACTCAATTTATAATAAGTATGTTATTAGATTCTGATTATGACACTAAATCACATCAGATTCATTGGCATTTAACTGAATTCTGATTTAAATGACTACAATTTCTACAGAGCTCTAAAGAGGCTCCTCAGCTAAATATGGGTCCCAGATCAGATCATATTGATGGGGTTTACAGTCAACAATATTTATACACCTTTCCCATATTTGGGAGCTACTCTCTTCCCTGATCCAGTTTTCTGGTCCTTTTTCCAGCCATGATATCATCTCCCCAGAAAATAACTAGGATCCACCTGCATATCAGATTTCAGGCTCAGAAAAAAATAAAAAAAACTAGTATATAGCCATTGGCCCTTTGGAATATAACTAAAATATGCCTACTAGCTATCTACAGGACGGAGAACCCCCAACTCTTCATCTGCACTACTCCAGCCTTTAGGTTCATGATTAGTCAACAACTTGTTTGTTAACTTCATCTGCACTACTCCAGCCTTTAGGTTCATGATTAGTCAACAACTTGTATGTTAACTCTCTTTTCAGCCACCAGGTTCCAGATGCTAACATGATGCCAACCAGACTTCCCTGGACAGACAACCCCACCAATGTGTCCTGGAGCTCCGATTCCCCAGAACCCTGTCCCACCAGGGAAAGAGAGAGGCAGGCTAGGAGTATGGATCAACCTGTCAAAGCCCATGTTCAGCTGGGAAGCAATTACAGAAGCCAGACCTTCCACCTTCTGCACCCCACAATGACCTTGGGTCCATACTCTCAGAGAGTTAAACAAAAGGAAAGCTATCAAGGGAGGGGATGGGATATGGAGTTCTGGTGGTGGGAATTGTGTGAAGTTGTACCCCTCTTAGCCTATGGCTATGTCAATATTTTCTTTTTATAAATAAAAAATTTAAAGAAAAAAAACCTTCCAAATACAAAAAAAAAAAAAAAAAGAAAGAAAGAAAGAAAGAAAGAAAGAAAGAAAAGAAAAAACAATCAAGGGGGATTTTCAAATCAGCAACAGCTAAGCCAAACTGGTGCAAATAAATGATTCCCAGTCTTTTTGTAGTTTTGACACTCAACAAAAGACTAGTAATAGTCCCAGAATGTGGAAGCTCAACAGTACACTTCTTAACAACTTCTGGGTCAAAGAGGAAATAAAGGAAGAAATCAAAATGTTTCAAGAGTTCAATGAAAACAAAGACACAAGCTATCAAAATATTTGGGACACAGCTAAGACAGTACTGAGAAGGAAGTTCATAGCTATACAAGCACACATTAGGAAACAAGAAAAAGCATAAACAGCCTGATTGCACATCTTAAAGACCTAGAAGAACAAAGGAACCCTAAAGCAACCAGAAGGACAGAAATCACTAAAGTTAGGGCAGAAATAAATAACACTGAGAATAAGAAAACCATACAAAAAGATCAACGAAAGTAAATGTTGGTTCTTCGAAAGAGTGAACAAAATCGACAAACCTTTAGCCAGACTCACAAAACAAAAAAGGGAGAAGACCCAAATAAATCAGATAGTAAATGAAAGAGGAGATATCACAACAGATACCGCAGAAATTCAACATGTCACGTGAGGTTTCTATGAACAATTATATGCCATCAAGCTAGAGAACCTGGAAGAAATGGACAATTTCCTAGATACCTACCAACTTCCAAAACTAAGTAAAGAGGAAGTGGATAACATGAACAGGCCCATCACAGCTAATGAAATTGAAACAGTTATCAAAAATCTTCCCAAAAATAATAGTCCTGGACCAGATGATTTTACAAATGAATTCTACAAAACCTTCAAAGAATAACTAATACCTCTACTTTTAAAAGTCTTCCAGAAGATTGAATACACTGGAGTACTCCCTGCCAGCTTCTATGAAGCCAACATCACTCTGATACCAAAAGCAGACAGGGACACAACCAAAAAAGAAAACTACAGACCAGTATCTCTGATGAACACAGATGCTAAAATATTGAACAAAATTCTAGCCAACCGGATATAGCAGTATATTAAAAAGATTGTTCATCATGACCAAGTGGGGTTTATCCCAGGCATGCAAGGTTGGCTTAATATATGTAAATCAATCACTGTGATCCACCACATCAACAAAAGCAAGAGCAAAAACCATATGGTCATATCAATTGATGCAGAGAAAGCCTTTGACAAAATACAACATCCCTTTATGATTAAAACACTATAAAAAATAGGCATAGATGGAAAATTCCTCAAGATAGTGGAGTCTGTACATAACAAACCTACAGCCAACATCATACTCAATGGTGAAAAACTGGAAGCATTTCCACTCAGATCAGGTACTAGACAGGACTGCCCATTATCACCATTACTATTCAACAAAGTGTTGGAAGCTCTTGCCATAGCAATCAGGCAGGAGCAAGGAATTAAAGGGATACAGATTGGAAGAGAAGAAGTCAAACTCTCCCTATTTGCAGAGGACATGATAGTATACACAGAAAAACTTAAGGAATCCAGCAAGAAGCTTTTGGAAATCATCAGGCAATACAGTAAGGTGTCAGGCTACAAAATTAACATTCAAAAGTCAGTGGCATTCACTTATAAATACATTAGGGGGCACAGAAAAATGTATCTTAAAGGCAGGATACACCCTAATCCCTCCATTAAGATGAATACTGTAATAATCTGGATATTATGTTTGCTTCTTACCTGGTCTCCCAGCTGCTCCCCTTGTTTGACTATCCCTACTCAATCCAGTTCTCCCCCTTCTAAAATTCTGATTATTAATATTACAGCCAAAGAGACACATATAAAATGTTAATTCAGGCCATATTTCTTCTCTGCTTATAACCCCCAATACTTATTATCACCTAGAAGACCCTGTGTGATTTGTGAACTGGTTCTCTGTTACCTCTAACTGCCCTGCCTGCTACTTTCATACCCTATTTATATTATCCCAGCCACCTCTATGCAGTATATACCATGCACACTCCTGCCTTGGAGTTTTAGCATTTCCACCATCAGAAATGTTCTTCCTTAGGAAAGTGCAAAGATAGCAATTTCATAAAAATTCCTCAAAATGGGGTGGGAGCTTAAACATGTTGAGTTTAAAAAGTTGCCTTTCCTACAGAACTTAAATGCAGTTTTCCAACTTGTTGAATGGTCTGTAAACTTTCTTTAACACCACATGCCCTGGTCATGTAAGGAATAGAGTCATAGAAGTAACTTAAGAAACCACACATCTTTGTATCAAATTACCTAACTTAGAAAGATCACCTGTCACAACAGTAGTTCTTTGTGGATGCTATAAGATCTGCATTTCATGTTCTATCTAAAAATCAGACAAGTCTCCACCAGATGGACAGTGGGGCTCGAAAGATGGTCTCTTTGGCAGGTGGCCAAGATACCAAAAAGTGGGTTTAAATGTGAAATGCTGATTAACCCAGTTATTTTTTAATCTGCTAGACTTGTACAAATTAGAAACACAATTATAACCAGAGCTAAGCATAGAATCTTTCTAGCAATTGCTTATACACAGAAGCATATAAGCATATGATTATATGAAACTATACAGAATAGTATTTAAGAAGACAACATGTTTTTATAGGATATTTACTCAGTCTTTGATATTTATCCTTCCAGAATTAAATGGCTCTTGATATTCAAGATTCTAGATAGTTTTAGTATGTGTCAAAACTTTTGTAGTTCTTTTTGACTATATATTTATTTGACCTCTGATACACTTTAACATAGAAGTTCCTGACTTAATTCTACTTCTTATTCTCCCTTGACTCAGCAAGAATAGTAGTCAAGGGTAGTGGAAATGGACTCATATACAGGCTCAACAATTCCAGTGAGGGGCAGGGGACACACCACATTATTAAATAGTTCAATCTGTTTCTTCTCTCCTTGTCAGTGTTTTCCTTCCTTTCTCTGCCTATACCTAGCCTCTTTATCAAGGGCTCTAACATTTCTTACTGTGCACTGAAATAAAAATATTTTGAATTTTTATTGCTATTTTCCTTAAAACAACAAAAATAGAACATAAATGTTAAACAGATAAAATGATTTCTTTCTTATGATCTTTTAAATTGGTGTTACATATAAAATGTGTAGCATAAATAGTTAAGAATTGACCACCCAACCAATGACTTAACATAGTAACAATAACCATATCTACTTCAGTAAAATAATCACATCTATTTCTAACTGGTCCTTACTTCCTGAATAATGCTGTTTTTAAAAGAGAGAGTTCTCAGTATTTAAAAGCTATGTAATCTTAAGCAGCATCTGATGCAATCTCTCTAAAATGCATTTTCTTTGTTTCTATGAGAAAAATCCCAGCTATATTGCATGACTGCAACACATATTAAATATGCTCACATATAGCACTGAATCCAATCAGTCCAGTTCCTAAACATAATTTTTTATTTTTCCTTAATTTTTTTTCAGAGCTAAGGCCTAGAGCATGTACAATTTTATAGCTCCAGGTCATTTTCTCATCCCTATGAGGGTGAGGCAGGAGAGACAACACGTTGAACTGGAGCTTTCTTCCTTTAGTTCCATAATACTTCCCATATGGGGATCTTGAATCTGGGCTATAAGGCATGGTACCCTACCCAATGAGCTATCTCCCTGGCCCTTTTTAACTTTTCCATGTACCTGATGCTTGACTCCATACTGGGAATACAAAGGATAATATGACAGTAATGTATACCATCCCTTACCTACTCAGTAGAAGGAAAGGCTGTTATGAATAGAATCATATTCCAGTGTAATAGGATGTTTATAGCAGGAGAGAGTGGAACAAGTGACCAGAAAAACGCTAGCTGGTTTGAATGCATAAGAATCTGGAAAAGACAGGCCCTAGTCTTCTCATAGTTGCCTCCAAGTGTACAAAGAAGGTATAAGAGAATAATCCACCAAGATCAAGTGGGATTCATCCCTGGGAAACAGGGATGGTTTAGTATCCAAACAGGGACTGACATAAGCCCTGAAACAGAGACCGGCACCGACGTGGGACCTAACCCGCCCATCGCCCAGATAAGTAAACTTGGCTACCCGTCCGCCATGGGTTGCCTTTCTACTTATGAAGAGGTTTGCCAAAGCCTCTACTGTTTCATCATGAGACGGTTACTCTGTCTCTGGAACATTTTGCTCTGGGCCACACTTTGTTTCCCTGACCGGGAACTTTGGTTTCTTATGACTGGGATCGTAGAGCTTGGGAGATGCACGGAGATTTCTCCTTGGACTTTCTGGATTCCCTCTCCCATGTTTCCAGAGGAAAAGGACTACATTTTGCTCCGGGCCACAATTTGGTTCTTTATGATCGTGATCGTAGACCTTGGGATATGCATGGGGATTTCCACTGGGACTTTCTGGACTTCTCGCGTGTTTCCCATGGAGAAGGACTACTCTAATTTGAGGAGCGTTCTCCAGTACCCTGGCAGTCCCCAAGAATGGAGACACGTGGTGGTTAGTTCTACTCTCCTGATTGGATTCTATCTTCAATGGGAAGACACTTTAAAAATGGGTGCCTGAAACAATCCAGCAGGAACAGTCAGAAGCACCCTAAATGGAATTTCGAGGAGCTTTTTGGACTAGGACGCCCTTTGAGGCAAGAGATGCCCCCAGAGGCATGAAGCGCTCCCAGAGGCAAGAAATGCACTTTCGCCTGCTAGGCCTTGCCCTTTGAGGCAAGAAATGTTCCCCTTGGCATCACACTGGTTATTGCTGCTCTGGTTATTTTGTTTACCATGTCTTATGCCAGTTCTTTTGAAAACGCCTGTACGATATAGGTTTCTGTTCACCCCACAATCCTGATACTATGGCCATTAGTTAAAAAGAAAGTGGGAATTGTTGGTATGTTTCTAATTCTACTTCTAAAAACCCCTTCTGTTTCGTTAGTTTAATCCCCCCTGCTTAACACTATTCTATTTACATAACCACTTCATTCTACTTATATAACCACTGTTAACAAGCACCACCCTCCCTCCAGGGCATTGGTGGTTCAGTGATAGAATTCTTGCCTGCTCCGACCCCTCTCCTTGTCATACCCTGATTTTCACCAGTCACTTTTCTCTCCACCCTCTCTGCGTCGCATCCTGTTCCCACCCTACTGGGCTAGTGTATTTATAAGGACAAGATTGTAGTTTTTAGTTTAGTTTAGCTTAGCTTGGTATAGATTGTGCTGCGTCCTGCATGAATAAAAAGATACTGCGTACAACCCAGCGATGAGTCCCAGGTCGTCTGTCTCCCGTCAATGAAGCTCAGCCCGACACATAAGTCAATAAACGTAATCCACTCTATCAACAAAAGGAAAGATAGAAGTCACATGATTCTGTCAATCTATGCAGAAAAAGTATTTGACAAGGTACAACACCTATTTATGATAAAGGCCCTCAAGAAACTGGGAGTGGAAGGAAAATTCCTTATCGGAATAAAGGCTATATATGATAAAAAGACAGCTAACGTCATAGTAAATGGGGAAAATTTTAAAGCTTTCCCCCTAAAATCAGGAACTAGACAAGGGTGCCCACGCTCACCATTTTTATTCAACATAGTCCTAGAAATCTTTACTATAGCAATCATATAAGAAAGAGATATCAAAGGATTACAAAGTGGAAAGGGTGAAGTTAAACTCTCTCATTATTCGCAGATGATATGTAGATATACCTAAAAGACCCCAGGAGTTCTGCCAAGAAACTACTGGAAATAATTAATAAATTCAGTAAAGTAGCAGGCTATAAAATCAATAACCATAAATACATGGCATTTGTTTATGCAAAAGATAGGTCAGAAGAAATGGAACTGAAGGTAGCAATATCATTCACAATGAACCCAAGAAGATCAAATGTCTAGGAATAAATCTAACAAAGGATATAAAGGATCTTTTTAAGGGAAACTATAAGACAGTGTTAAAAGTAATAGAGAATGACACAAAGAAATGGAAGAACATCCCCTGTTCTTGGATTGGGAGAATAAATATCATTAAAATGGCAATTTTGCCAAAAGCAATCTATAGATTCAATGCAATCCCTATTAAAATCCCAATGATCTATTTCAAGGAAATTGAACAGATTATTCAAAAATTTGTGTGGAACTCTAAAAACCACGAATAGCAAAAACACTCCTAAGGAAAAAGAAGAAAAACGGAGGCATCACAATACCCGACTTCCGGTCATTTAAACTACAAATCTGTAGTAATCAAAACAGTGTGGTACTGGAACAAAAATGGTCATATGGACCAATGGAATAGGATAGAGAGCCCAGATTCGACTTCCGGAGGCGGAGCTACGAGCAGCAGATCGCTTTCTCTCCTCTCCTCTCCTCTCCTCTCCTCTCCTCTCCTCTCCTCTCCTCTCCTCTCCTCTCCTCTCCTCTCCTCTCCTCTCCTCTCCCGGATCAACTAGGAAAACCAAAGGAGACCACCGGGACTGAAACAAGACAGGACTAGAATGACCACAGGAACCCAGTAAATCACCCATGAGTACAAACACGCGTGGCTGGTGACAGAGAGGAGAGAGGGGCCTAAGGAGAGATTAAGTGGCTGTTAACAGTTCAACAGTTTATCAGTGGAGACACCACCTCCAGTCTGCTCCACAATAAGGGGACAGATGAAGGGAGGAAAGGACTCCCCAGAGACTCACTAAGTGCAACTCTGAGTCTCCATTGCTACTACCCTCAGAATCTGGAGCAGCAACAGGGAGGGACACCAGGGGACAGAGATCTAACTGGGAAACTCAGGAGAAGACCTATACCTCGGTGGCATAGCTGAGTGTCTGTGAAACTCTCTTTGCATAACCACTAGATTATCTCTGCCACACCCTGCTTTATCTCTTGGTCAGGAGTCAGTGATTAAGCTAAGAAGCCTATTGATAGTTTAAAAGCCCTCAGGCTCCCATAACTACAGGGAAAAAAAAAAGAGGCTTTTACACCACTGAGCTCCAACTCAGGGATTGAAAAAACTGTTAACATATATAAAATGGTTAAAACAACAAGAAAAAATATTGGAGACTCGAACCAGGACAAGAGTCCAGCTAAAAGTCCTCCAGAGGGTGAAGCACAAAACAACGAGTTCAACATCCAAACATTAGCAAAGGAAATAATAATAGGAGTGAGTAAAAAATTTGAAAAAATTGTAATCAGAAATGCAGGAACAACAAATGAGAAAATGGAAGAAAATTCTAATTATCTCGTGGTTATTAGAGAGCTGAAAGCTGAAATCGCTGAGCTAAGAAGGCAACTAGCTGAACAAGCTAAAACAGTATCAGAGCAGGGCAACAAAATAGATGAACTCCAGAAAGCAGTAGAGGGCAGAGAGAATAGAATCTATGAGGCTGAAAACAGAATTAGCAAGATTGAGGATGAATTAGAGACAACTAAAAAAGAAGTAAGAGATCTCAAAAAGAGATTAAGAGATGCTGAAAACAACAACAGAGTCCTATGGGATGACTTCAAAAGAAACAATATACGCATTATTGGCTTACCAGAGGAAGAAAGAGAAAGGGAGGAAGAAAGCATTCTCCAGGCCATAATAGCTGAAAATTTCTCTAGTCTAGACAACACCAAAGACATAAAGATTCAAGAAGCCCAGAGGGTCCCAAACAGAATTAACCCAGACCTAAAAAAGACACCAAGACATGTCATACTTAGATTGGAAAGGAATAAGGATAAAGAAAGGATCCTCAAGGCTGCAAGAGAAAAACAAAGAGTCACCTACAAAGGAAAACCCATAAGATTAGCAGCAGACTTCTCCCAAACACTACAGGCCAGAAGAGAATGGCAAGATATCTATCGAGTGCTCAATGAGAAAGGCTTTCAGCCAAGAATACTATATCCTGCTAGACTGTCATTCAGACTAGATGGAAGCATCAAAACCTTCTCAGACTAGCAACAGTTGAAGGAAGCAACCATCACCAAGCCTGCCCTGAAAGAAGTTCTGAAAGGTCTCCTATAAACAACCAGACCACCACAAATTGGACATATATCAAAACACTCTAAAACTCTACAAGAATGGCGTTAAAATATCTTCAATCTTTGATATCAACAAATGTCAATGGCCTGAATTCACCTATTAAAAGACACAGAGTAGGAAGATGGATCAGAAAACACAACCCAACAATATGTTGTCTACAGGAAACTCACCTAACTCAACAAGACAAACACAGACTTAAAGTGAAAGGATGGAAAACTATCATACAAGCCAATGGCCCACAAAAAAGGGCAGGAACAGCTATTCTCATATCTGACATGATAGACTTTAAAATAGATAAGATTAAAAAAGATAGGAATGGACACTACTTAATGCTCAGAGGATCAGTCAATCAAGAGGACTTAATAATTATTAATATCTATGCACCCAATGAGAAGCCATCTAAATACATCAAACTTCTACTGAAAGAGCTACAGCAATATATTAACAGTAACACAATCATAGTAGGGGACTTCAACACCCCACTATCTCAACTTGACAGATCATCCAGGAAGAAAATCAGTAAAGACATAAGGGAGCTAAATGAAGATATTGATAAACTAGAACTATTGCACATTTTCGGAGTCATTCATCCCAAGAAACTGGAATACACATTTTACTTAAATCCACAAGGATCATTCTCAAGGATAGACCATATGTTAGGCCACAAAGACAGCATCAGCCAATTCAAGAGCACTGAAATCATCCCAAGCATCTTCTCAGACCACAGTGGAATTAAACTAACACTTAACAATCAACAAAAGATTAGTAACAGTCCCAAAATGTGGAAGCTCAACAGTACACTTCTTAACAACTTCTAGGTCAAAGAGGAAATCAAGGAAGAAATCAAAATGTTTCGAGAGTTCAATGAAAATGAAGACACAAGCTATCAAAATATTTGGGACACAGCTAAAGCAGTCCTAAGAGGGAAGTTCATAGCTATATAAGCACACAATAGGAAACAAGAAAAGGCACAAATAAACAGCCTGATTTCACATCTTAAAGACCTAGAAGAAGAACAACAAAAAAATCCTAAAGCAACCAGAAGGACAGAAATCACTAAAGTTAGGGCAGAAATAAATAACATTGAGAATAGGAAAACCATACAAAAGATCAATGAAAGTAAATGTTGGTTCTTCAAAAGAGTAAACAAAATCGACAAACCTTTAGCCAGACTCACAAAACAAAAAAGGGAGAAGACCCAAATAAATCGGATAGTAAATGAAAGAGGAGATATCACAACAGACACTGCAGAAATTCAACATATCATGCGAGGCTTCTATGAACAACTATATGCCACCAAGCTAGAGAACCTGGAAGAAATGAATGATTTCCTAGATACCTACCAACTTCCAAAACTAAGTAAAGAGGAAGTGGATAACATGAACAGGCCCATCACAGCTAATGAAATTGAAACAGTTATCAAAAATCTCCCAAAAAATAAAAGTCCTGGACCAGATGATTTTACAAATGAATTCTACAAAACTTTCAAAGAAGAACTAATACCTCTACTTTTAAAAGTCTTCCAGAAGATTGAAGACACTGGAATACTCCCTGCCAGCTTCTATGAAGCCAACATCACCCTGATACCAAAAGCAGACAGGGACACAACCAAAAAAGAAAACTACAGACCAATATCTCTGATGAACATAGATGAAAAAATATTGAACAAAATTCTAGCCAACCGGATACAGCAGTATATCAAAAAGATTGTTCATCATGACCAAGTGGGGTTTATCCCAGGCATGCAAGGTTGGTTTAATATATGTAAATCAATCAATGTGATCCACCACATCAACAAAAGCAAGACCAAAAACCACATGGTCATATCAATAGATGCAGAGAAAGCCTTTGACAAAATACAACATCTCTTTATGATCAAAACACTACAAAAAATGGGAATAGATGGAAAATTCCTCAAGATAGTGGAGTCTATATATAGCAAATCTACAGCCAACATCATACTCAATGGTGAAAAACTGGAAGCATTTCCCCTCAGATCAGGTACTAGACAGGGCTGCCCACTATCATCATTACTATTCAACATAGTGTTGGAAGTTCTTGCCATAGCAATCAGGCAGGAGCAAGGAATTAAATGCATACAGACTGGAAGAGAAGAAGTCAAACTCTCCTTATTTGCAGATGACATGAGAGTATACATGGAAAAACCTAAAGAATCCAGCAAGAAGCTTTTGGAAATCATCAGGAAATACAGTAAGGTGTCAGACTATGAAATTAACATTCAAAAGTCAGTGGCATTCCTCTATGCAAACACTAAGTTAGAAGAAATTGAAATCCAGAAATCAGTTCCTTTTTCTATAGCAACAAAAACAATAAAATATCTAGGAGTAAACCTAACCAAAGAAGTGGACGACTTGCATACTGAAAATTATGAGTCACTACTCAAAGAAATTGAAAAAGACACAAAGAAGTGGAAAGATATTCCATGTTCATGGGTTGGAAGAATTAACATCATCAAAATGAATATATTACCCAGAGCCATCTACAAATTAATGCTATCCCCATCAAGATCCCAAGCACATTTTTTAGGAGAATAGAAAAAATGCTATAAATGTTTATCTGGAACCAGAAAAGACCTAGAATTGCCAAAACAATCTTGAGATAAAAGAACAGAACCGGAGGCATCACACTCCCAGATCTCAAACTGTATTATAAGGCCATTGTCATCAAAACTGTTTGGTACTGGAACATGAACAGACACACTGACCAATGGAATAGAATTGAGAGCCCAGAAATGAGGCCCCACACGTATGGACATCTAATCTTTGACAAAGGGGCCCAGACTATTACATGGGGAAAGCAGAGTCTCTTCAACAAATGGTGTTGGAAACAATGGGTTGAAACATGCAGAAGAATGAAGCTGAATCACTGTATTTCACCAAATACAAAAGTAAATTCCAAGTGGATCAAGGACTTGGATGTTAGACCAGAAACTATCAGATACTTAGAGGAAAATATTGGCAGAACTTTTTTCCGCATAAATTTTAAAGACATTTTCAATGAAACGAATCCAATTACAAGGAAGACTAAGGCAAGTATAAACCTATGGGACTACATCAAATTAAAAAGCTTCTTCACAGCAAAAGAAACCACTACCCAAACCAAGAGACCCCTCACAGAATGGGAGAAGATCTTTACATGCCATACATCAGATAAGAGTTTAATAACCAACATATATAAAGAGCTTGCCAAACTCAACAACAAGACAACAAATAACCCCATCCAAAAATGGGGGGAGGACTTGGACAGAATATTCACCACAGAAGAGATCCAAAAGGCCGAGAAACACATGAAAAAATGCTCCAAGTCTCTGATTGTCAGAGAAATGCAAATCAAGACAACAATGAGATATCACTTCACTCCTGTGAGAATGTCATACATCAGAAAAGGTAACAGCAGCAAATGCTGGAGAGGGTGTGGGGTCAAAGGAACCCTCCTGCACTGCTGGTGGGAATGTCAATTGGTCCAACCTCTGTGGAGAACAGTCTGGAGAACTCTCAGAAGGCTAGAAATGGACCTACCCTATGACCCTGCAATTCCCCTCCTGGGGATATATCCTAAGGAACCCAACACATCCATCCAAAAAGATCTGTGTACACGTATGTTCTTGGCAGCACAATTTGTAATATCCAAAACCTGGAAAAAACCCAGGTGTCTAACAACAGATGAGTGGCTGAGCAAGTTGTGGTATATGTACACAATGAAATACTACTCAGCTGTAAAAAATGGTGACTTCACCGTTTTCAGCCGATCTGGGATGGACCTTGAAAAAATGTTGAGTGAAATAAGTCAGAAACAGAAGGATGAATACGGGATGATCTCACTCTCAGGCCGAAGTTGAAAAACAAGATTAGAAAAGAAAACACAAGTCGAACCTGAAATGGAATTGAAGTATTACACCAAAGTAAAAGACTCTGGGGTGGGTGGGTGGGTGGGGAGAATACAGGTCCATGAAAAATGATGAATGAAATAGTGGGGGTTGTATTGTTAAATGGGGATCTGGGGAATGTTATGCATGTACAAACTATTGTATTTACTGTTGAATGTAAAGCATTAATTCCTCAATAAAGAAATAAATTATTAAAAAAAAGTGGATAGAGAGCCTAGAACTCAATCCATATATATACAGATTCCTTATATATGACAAAGGGGCCAAATATGCCTATTGGGGAAAAGAAAGTCTCTTTAACAAATGGTGTTGGCAGAATTGGACAGCCACATGTAGAAAAATGAAACTAGACCACCAGTTAACACCATACATCAAAATTAACTCAAAATGGACCAAAGATCTGGATATCAGACCTGAAAGTATAAAATACATAGAAGAATATATTGGTGAATCATTTCATGACATTAACACTAAAGACATATCTGGAGATTTCACCCCATGGGTAAAGCCAACAAAAGCAAGATTGAACAAGTGGGACTATATCAAATTAAAAAGCTTCCATACATCAAAAGAAAACTCCATAAAGATAAACAGGAAACATAGCAAATGGGAGAACATATTTGTACATCATACTTCAGACAGATACTTGATATCAAACATCTGTATAGAACTCATTCGGCTCAACAAAAAGAAAAAGAACAACCCAATAAAAAACTGGGCGGAGGATATGCATAGACAGTTCTCCAAAGAAGAGATATGCATCACCCACAGACATATGCAGAAATGCCCTAATTCACTCATCACCAGAGAAATACAAATTAAAATCACATTGAGATACCACCTCACACCTGTAAGAATGGCCTTCATCAACAAAACAGGAGAAAATAAATGTTGGAAAGGATGTGGAGAGAAAGGAACTCTAATACACTGCTGGTGGAAATGCAAAATGGTACAACCATTATGAAGAACAGTATGGAGAATCCTTAAGCAAATACAGATGGAAATACCTTATGACCCAGCAATCCCACTCCTAGGCATTTATCCCAAAGAGATAATATCACTAATTTGATGGGATATACACACCCACATGTTCATAGCCACATTATCTACAATAGCAAAAAATTGGAAGCAACCAAAATGTCCTTCTACAGATGACTGGTTAAAAAAGTTTTGAGACATATACTCAATGGTATATTACTCAGCAATAAAAAAGATGATTTTACGTCTGGGATAAAGTGGACAAAACTTGAGAACATTATGTTTAGTGAAATAAGCAAGGAGGTAAAGGAAAACTACAGGATGGTCTCACTCATATGTGGAATTTAGAGAACTGAACACACATAAAATAAACAGACACAACACAACCCATATTTTAAATGGAAAAACTATTGGGGAGGGGAATCAGGAAAAGTAGGGGTAACTTTGTATAAATGTGGACAGATAGTTGTAGAGAAGATGGTTGGCCCATGACTACAACTTTAGGGGAACTGTTGTGGATTGCAGTGGGGAGAGTGAAGATTCAGAACTCTGGTGGTGGGAATGGTGTGGACCCAAACCCCTGTCGACATGTAATTCTGTAATTTAAAAATATTAAAAATAAAAAAATAGAAAAAATATTGGCTATCATCTAAAAAAAGTAACAAGGTGCTTCAAATGATAGAGTGGTGAGATAGGAGTACACTATCTCCTCTGTTTCTTTTATGTTCTGAAATAAGTAAGAAATGACTGCATTTACAGTTATCAGTAAATAATGCTTTCAAGACTGTAAGCAACTGTGAGGAGGACTTACATCTGTATATTAAGAACAAACAACCCTTAAACGTTTTTTGGGTACCTGATGGATATCTGGTATCTGATGGATACCAGATGAGTCAAAGATAGAAAGAAAAAAAAAAAAGGACATAGCAAGGGTGCTGAAGAGCAATCTGAGTACTGTATTGATCATACCTTTTTGTAAAAAAAAAAAATTTATTGGGGGATTAATAGTTTACAGTCAACAGTAGAATATAATAGTTTGTACATGCATAACATTTTCACATAACAATACAACCCCCACTAGGCCCTCCTCTGCCATCATGTTTCAGGATCTGAACCCTCCCCCAACCCCAATAAGAAAGGCTTTCAACCAAGACTACTATATCCTGCTAGGCTGTCATTCAGACTAGATGGAGGCATAAAAAAAAAACCATCTCAAACAAGCAACAGTTGAACAAATCAACTATTACCAAGTCCGCCCTGAAAGAAGTTCTGAAAGGTCTCATAAACAATTGCATCATAAACATGCCATATATCAGAACACTCTAAAAATCTACAATAATGGCATTAAAATATCTTCAATCTATAATACAAATAAATGATCTCACCTTTTAAGCACCATGTTGTAATTACAGAGAAGCCTAACATTTACATCTTCCCTGATAGATTCTAATATGTGATCCAGACAAATTAACTTCCAGATCATTAAGGTGAAATCCCTCAACAAGGAGGTATAGAGGTAGGATTTTTTTTTAATGCCTATATTATGGAAGGAAAACAAATATTTTCTAAAGTGTTCTATTATTGCTACAGAAAAGTGTGAAGGTATAATAGTAAGAAAATTTTAAGTAGTTGATGAAATATTTTAAATTCTTTGTTCCAGGCACAAAATTTTATGTAGACAGACGTAAAATGATTGGGAGAATGATCAAATCTACAAACAGACAGTGTCTGTCGGGAAACTGTGAGGATGTGGTTGAGCTTGGCAGGGCTTGACTTGAGGGGACATCCATCTTTTCATCTTATCAGACTTATTATCTACATAATCATTGTTTTTTCCTGAAAGATCCCCACCCATTCCATTCCTTTGATCTATCTTCTTTTTTAAAAAAAATACTTTAAAATATTTATTTATTCCCTTTTGTTGCCCTTGTTGTTTTATTGTTGTCGTTACTGTTGTTGGATAGGACAGAGAGAAATGGAGAGAGGAGGGGAGAATAAAGAGGGGGAGAGAAAGACAGACACCTGCAGACCTGCTTCACTGCCTGTGAAGCAACTCCCCTACAGGTGGGGAGCCAGGGGCTTGAACTGGGATCCTTATGCCAGTCCTTGCGCTTTGCGCCATGTGAGCTTAACCCGCTGTGCTACCGCCCGATCTATCTTCTTTCTACCCTCAAGACCCTCCCTGCCTGCAGGGTAGTATTATTAATCCTACTAGTTAAAACCCTCACAACAGTTGCTAAGGAAGTTCCTACCTTTCCAGCCCCTTTTGCCTTTCTCCACCCCTTTCCTAGCCTTTTCCGTTTCTGACTTGCCACTTCCGGGTCTGCCCTTTAAAAGCCTTGGCTCTCTGATCAATAAAGATATTGCATTGCCATGCCACCACGAGTCTGTTCCTGAGTCATCTCCCTGAGTGAGTAGCAGCCCAGGCTGGCTCCAGTTGAGTTCTCTACAACACAGAGAGTACCGGGGAAGAGGCACCCCCATGCTAGCCCGGCAAGTATCTATGGAGATATTTTGGAGTTTAATTTTAAAAACCAAGCAGTTTAATCCTAATCATCATTTGAGCATATAGTAAAAATTTCACAAATATTAAATCACTTCAACCGTACAACAACCCTTCAAAGTAGATATGGTAACCATGTAATTTATTTTCAAAACCAGGATGGCTTTGAAAGTGAAAGGTAGTGCTATTAATAATTATACAGGTTAGCAGCTGTAAACTACAGCTGTGCTGTACAAACCAGAACAAGTGGTTTCTAACTCTTTAAAATCGAGGAAACTTAAGCTCATAGAGGGAAGCAATTACCCATGGATACCCAACTTTGACAGGTGGAAAGCTGTGACAAACAAGAACTTTCAAGCATCACATTATATAAGACTTTATATTTGTAGCCACAGAGTAAACAGCTTTTGTCTTCTTTAATGTCCTTTAATTTAAACATCTCTCACCAATAAAGAACAAAGTAAAACCCAAGATGCCTTTTCCAAGAATAATAGGAAATAAGAAAATTTTGATTTCTATCAGTCCCATTCAAGTTAATTATTTTTGTCATAATCATAGTCTAATTTATCTGCTGGGGGATAAACTTTACACAAGAGATTAAATAACTTATGATTGACATAGACTCTGCAGAAACAATAGGGCTTCTATGAACATATCCCAGACTCAGTGAACATGTCCTCAAATAGAAATGCCAACAAAAGTAACTTGAGAAGCACCCTGTCAACTCACAGGAAGTATTCTGGCCTCTATGACTGACCTTCCTTCAAACACCTGAATTGCCTTTTTCAACATGGTATATACTGAGAATGTGAAAAGGGAAAGGGAAAAAAAAAAAAAGGCAAGACTGTGATAATACTAAAGTGGTGCCTCACACTGATTCAGTTGGGAAACAGGCATTTTTTGTGGGATATCTAAATCTATCAGATAGAATTCTTCACACAGCATGTTTAAAATTTAGATGTTAAATATTTCAAACAATACTTTTCCTTACCATACTAGATTACTACTTTGAAAAATACCTGTGTGATAAGTAAGAACCCTATTTTCATACCATAATTGAGTCCTACTTAGTAAGAGTGTTGCATTAAGTTCATTATTCCAGATAAATCAGCTTGAATAAACAAACACAACAGATGTCTTCTAGGCTATCTGTTCTAATTTATGTCACTGACCTTTGATATCAGTATTCCTATTCTAACTAGACAAACAATAAATAATACTTGTTGAATACAAATTACGATTTCCATTCTAAATGCTTCTTTAGTGTTAGAACATTTTTAGTAGAAACACTGGCAACTCAAATGTCTTTTCTTTTATATGGCCCATTTCTCCTACCCAGAAAAATGCAAAGACAAAGGTTTGTTCCAGTAGAAAAAAGGGTTGATCCAGTAGAATTTCCTCTAATTTGCCATCTATATACTTTGTATTTTAAATGACACCCACACACATATACATCCATAGAGTGTTTTTAAAAAAAAATTTTATATTTATTTATTTATTTTCCCTTTTGTTGCCCTTGTTTTATTGTTGTAGTTATTATTGTTGTTGATATTGATGTCGTCATTGTTGGATAGGACAGAGAGAAATGGAGAGAGAAAGGGAAGAGAATGGGAGAGAAAGACACCTGCAGACCTGCTTTCCCATTTGTGAAGCGCCCTCTCTGCAGGTGGGGAATTGGGGGCTCGAACCGGGGTCCTTCTGCTGGTCCTTGCGCTTTGCACCACCTGTGCTTAACCTCTGTGCTACCGCCTGACTCCCGAGTGATTTTTTTTTTTCAAAAAACATGAACTGTTTTAAGGGATCTTGATATTAATATGAAGACCACATAGGCTTGGAGTCTATTTTATAATTAGTAAGACTCTCAGTTGATTTCAAACACCAAATAATCATATACTAAAACCTGTTAAGATTGAGGTCTCTAGACTTTGCATTCTGTCTTTAATAATCTTCTCTATTGGTCTATATATTGAGGTGTCACATCGGATTTTAATACATGGTAAGATCAGTTCTCTTTTCTTACTATTCTTTTTTATAGCTTTCCTGTTTATGAACCATACACTGAACATCTCTTTGCCTTCCTCTCCCTCTCTATAGTTCCCTTGCTATATACTGTTGATGCTGATTTATGTACATATTGTGATTACAGAAATAGATACAGTACCACATTACAGAGTGAAAAAAAGATCTCAATATGGCAGTAAGACTGCAAAAATATTCTTAACTTCTAGAGTCATTTTTAGCATTTTATATAAAACAAGAAAATCACTTTCAACATTATCTATATATTGAGTTGTTGGAAAAGGCATAGCATATTTTTCTATGCAACTCAGTATCTTCAACCTAACAAAAATGAAAATACAATTTTTATTCCTAATCATAAAGTTTTATGCTTAACTATATTAGTGATTTACACATGACCTAGCAGGTAGCACAGTGGCTACAGATTGGACTTAAATACATGAAATCCTGAGTTGGATCCCTGGCATTGTATGTGTCAAAGTGTTATTCCAGTTTTCTCTCTGTTAATGAACAAGTAAATATTTTTTATATCATTTTATTGGGGAACTTTAATGGTTCATACTGAGATATGGGTATGATTTCTCAAATCCTCTGTGATAAGTATATGCAAACACTTTTCAGCTTCAACATAACACCTTTTCCACCAATAAGCATCACCCCCCCCCCCCACACACACACACACATACACACATACCCTCTTCTTTTCCAGAGTCTTTGGTTTTGGTGCAATACACCACATCCAGTCTGAGTTTCACTTTGTATTTCCCGTCTGTATGGTATCTATCCTTCTCTTTTTGGCTTAAAAAAGTAAAAATTTAAGAAATAGTAGTAATTGTCCATTATTTGTATAATAAAAGCTATTTTGTTATTTAGCATTGTCTTTCAGTGATCACTCATTAGCCACCCTCTATTATCAATCCTATTATGATTGGAGAACTCTCAATATCCATAGAGCCTTTTTGTTTGTTTAATCTATTACCTGCTTTGATCTTTTACAACTTCACCTCCTCTGTGCATCAGCCACCTACTACTCTCAGAGATATGTTTGAACTTAATCCTTAGGTGATGACTAAATAGAGTTTTTTGTAGGTAACTGACTAATGGACAGTTGTATAGAATGTGCGTTTGTGGCGGTGGGGGTGTGTGTATGCCCAATGTTTCTAACATGAGCAACTGACAAAAAGGAGTTATATTAGGTTGTTGGAGAAGTCATAGTATTTTTACTATGTATAAATGAGTCCAAACTTTCCCCAAAACCCAACAGTTTAGTGAGCTGAGGAAAGGAAGAGAGGAACAGATACATTTTAAGAAGAGGATGGAAGAATCCTCTGAATATGTTTGAGGGATCTATAAAAAATTCAGATGAAGAGAGATAGCAACAAATGAGATGTGCCTGTACTGGACTAGAAATTCAGGAAAATTTAATGTACAGTATTTAAAACCATGTGACTCAAATGAAATCAACCAGGGAGTGAAATCTTTTCCAGGAATACAGTTACAGGTTTAAACCCTAGATATACACCAATGTTTAGGTTCAATAAAGAAGAAAAACATCTAAAATAACTGCAAAGTAATAGCCAGTAGGGAGAGAGAAAAACCAGTGGTGTATGCCTGATGAAAAACAAATACAGTATTCTAGGAAGCAAAGTATAATAAACTATATCAGATATTACTGAGAGGTTGAGTAAAATGAGGCTTGAGAATTAGTGATTAGATGTGGTAAAATACAGATTTTTAAAAAACTTTTTATTATGGAAATAACACAAGACAGTTTTCACATGGGTACAATTTCTCACTCTTCCATGATAGATGTCTGCACACCAGTCCCACCAGCAAAATAGAGATCTCAGAAATAAGCCATTATATCTACAAATAACTAGTTTTTGACAAGGGGACCCAAAATATTAAATGGAGAAAGAAGCTTTTCAACAAATGGCGCTGAGATAGTTGGGCTGAAATGTGTAGAATAATGAAGCAGGGTCACCACAGATAACCATGCACAAAAGTCAACTCCACTAAGTGAAAGGCTTAGATGCTTGACCAAAAATCATCAAATGTATAGAAAAAGAACACATTGGCAGATCATTCCGGAATGTTTGCTTCAGAAATGTTTGAAGAATCAAGCCCAACAGCAAGGAAAACAAAAACTGCAACCTGTGAGGTGGTGCAGAGGCAAGAGCTTTGAACTTAAATGCAAGAGGTCCTTAGTTCCAGCCCTGGCATCACATAAGGTCAAGTTATCTTTCTCCTTCTCTCTCCTATGTAAATAACCAATCTTTAAAGATAAATACAGTAAATCAATGGGACTACATCAAATTGGAAAGTTTCTGCACTGGAAAGAAGCTATCACCAAAATGGAAAGATATGCTATTGAGTGAAAGATCTTTACCTGCCATACATCAGGTAGATACAGAGGGGGGCCAGGTGGTGGGACACCTGGTTAAGTGCACACATTATAGTGTGCAAGGACGCAGTGAGGCAGGGATGCAGGTGCCTCTCTGTCTCTCTCCCTATCTCCCCCTTTCCTCTCAATTTCACTTTATCTCTAATAAATAACTAAATAAATATTATTATAAATATAGATCTAATGAGCAATTTCAATAGTGTGGTGGGGATAAAAGTTTGTTTGGAGGTGGTTCAAAGGAGGCAGTGTCTAGACAGTTCTTTGAGGAAGTCTGAAACTGGCAGAATTTGGAAGGGGATGAAAAGTTAATGGAAAGATTCTTTAAGATGAAAGAAAATCCAGGATGTTTGTATAAAGATAATTATGATGCAACATAAACAAAATTGATTGATAGAGAGGAGGAGGAGGGAGGAGGAAGAGGAGGAACAGGAAGAAAATTGCAGGTATGATGTCCTTGAGAGGATGGCCTTTCTGAAAAAATAGTGAATGCTTCCCCATCTCATGTTGGAATAGCAAATCCAAAGTCCTTGCCATGGTTGATTAGGTTCTACGTGATCTGGTCCTTGGTTATTGCCTCAGAGTCATTATCAATCCCCTCTTCCTTTTGCTCAATGCTTGTCACTCTGGTTTCTGGGTTTTCTTTCCACAGGAGAGCTAGATGAATACTTGTAAACCTCTATATTTACTTATTTCTTCTTCCTACAGGGTTTTCCCCACAAGATATTCACATATGGTATTCCTAGTACACACCATTCTGAGATCTGCTCTAAAACCATCTTCAGAGATTCTAGAACACTCAGATTAAAATAAAAGTTCTGTTACTCTACATGCTCCCTATTATTTATTGTTCTTTTACTTCATTACATTCATCACAACTTGGTATTATAAACGTGTGTGTGTGTGTGTGTGATTTTACCTCACTTTTCACCTGATGGGTTCCCAGAATCTACAATATACTGATATAAAAACTGATAGAAACACACATTACCATATGTTTATTAAACAATTTGTTCTGCTTTATATCTTAATGCTTTTTCAGCCACCAAATTGCTACCATGAGGTCAACCTGACTTCCCTGGGCAGACAACCTCATCAATGTGTCCTGGAATTCCACCTCCCCAGAGCCCTGCCCCACTAGGGAAAGAAAGAGACAGGTTAGGAGTATGAATGGACCTGCCAATGCCCATGTCCAGTGGAGAAGCAATTACAGAAGCCAGATCTTCTACCTCTGTACCCCATAATGATCCTAGGTCCATACTCCCAGAGGGATAAAGAATAGGAAAGCTTTCAGGGGAGGGGATGGGATATGAAACACTGGTGGTGGTGACTGTGTGGAATTGTATCCGTTATCCTATGGTCTTGCTGATATTTTTTACTTTATGAACAAATTTAAAAAAAGAAGACACGGGAAAAATGGTCACTAGGAGTGGTAGTATTGTCATGCAGGCACTGAGCCCCAGTGACAACCCTAGTGGCAAAATAAATAAATAAATAAATAAAAAAAATTAATAGAAAGGAACTTACATCTCTTCGCTAGAGAGAACTAGCTCTGTGCCAATTCTTACATGCCATACCCTCTTCCAAATTCTCTCACATTTTAAGAACCTCACTGCCCAAATGAGAAGAATTTCTCTTTCTGTGGTAGTAAACGTATATATATAATGTATATATGTATGTATGTATGTATATATATTAAAATATCCTATAGCACCAGTATATAGAATTTATACTTTTTATAGAAGATATACATATTTTTTAATATTTTGGAAATAGTTTTTAAAAAATATTTACTTATTCCCTTTTGTTGCCCTTGTTGGTTTATTGTTGTAGTTATTATTATTGTTGTCGTTGTTGGATAGGACAGAGGGAAATGGAGAGAGATGGGGAAGATAGAGGGAAAGAGAGAGAGAAAGATAGACACCTGCAGACCTGCTTCACTGCTTGTGAAGTGATTCCGATGCAGGTGGGGAGCCAGGGCCTCAAACCGGCTTCACGCCACGTGTTTTTAACCCAATGCTACTGCCCAACTCCCCGGTGATAATTTTCCTTTGGATTTGGTTCACCCAGTACAACACACACTCTGCCATGCATTAGGACCTGGGTTCAAGCCTCCAGAACAGCATATAGGAGCCCCTGCATTAGGAAGTTTCACAAATGGTGGAACAGTGCTATGGCATCTCTCGTATCTCTGTATAGCACTGGCTACTGATTCTCCCTGGTATGTTCTTCTCTAAGATTTCTGTATAACTTAATCTTATTCACTTATTTAAAATATTCTATCTGTATTAATCCAAAGCACAAACCACTTATTAGTACAGCATCACTATATATCTAGTCTTAGTTTTTCTGTTTTTTAAATCAAATCAAAGCGACAAAGGTGCCTAGGTTCTGAATGATTATGACTAATGGCTATACAGCCTGGAATCATCAGTGAGTAATGGTACACTGAATAGCACTAAGGTGAATAAACACTTCTGATTCAGTGCTGGGGAATTATGCAGATGCAGTCACATCTGCCCAGCTGTCCCCTCTAGCTTTGCAACTTCCCGAGATATTCTCGCAGTGCCTTTTTCAACCAATCCTGTCCCGACACGTCACTCCTGGTTATTGCCCTATAAAGCCCTTCTTCTTCCACCCCTCTTCTCTCTTGCCCGCTTTTCACTTCAGCAAACGGATGCAAGGTACAGTGCTGCACGTAGCAGGAGGCGGCCATTTTTGCTACCTCCTCATGGCCGGAACCACTGCGCTCTCACCCAACTCTGAGGTGCTTGTGCGAATAAAGATTTGTGTTCCCTCTTTGCTCCGGATCTCCTCTCTCTCTTCTCTGCAGCACAGCCCGACAATTCAGGATGGCAAAATTACTTAGTAATTACTCAGTAACTGGTTGTTGACTTAATGATAAGCAACCAATCAGGCAATAAGCAGTATGGGAGGTGCTTTAACCTAAAGGTCTTGGAGCATTAATTAGAGGAAGATGCAGAAAGCACAAGGACATGCACAGATTAAATTCCCTACCAATTCAGGACCATCGTTACTGAAGGCAGCACTAATCTTGTAACTTTATACATACAATTAAAAAGAAGGAAAGGGGGGGGTGGTGGTGGCACACCTGGCTAAGCACACACATTACAGTGCACAAGGACCCAGGTTCAAGCTCTTGGTTCCCCTCCCAGTGGTGAAGCAGTGCTGCAGGTGTCTCTCTCCCTCTCTATCTACTCTCCTCTCAATTTCTCTCTGTCCCTATCCAATAATAAACAAACATTTTTTTAAAAAAGTAAAAAAGCATAGTCTCTGCTAGAGAGCATCATAATTAATCTAGTAGTTATTAATAAATTTAAAAAGAATGTGATCAAGACCATCAAATTGGATATGTAGTAGTGGAATTGTAGGAGTTTTTTTTTTTTTTGATGCTCCAAAGAACCAAGACATTGCAGAAGTAACAGAGAGAAGCACTGAGCAGAATAGAAGGTGGAGAGAATGGGACAGGGAAAAAAAAAGCATTACATAGGGGAAAAAAAAAAAGCATTACATAGAGTTAATAAGATGGTGTTACTATTTACTAGTTGGTATTTAATATTTAGTAATTCATAATTAAGTGATACATTATATGCTTTGATATATTTGTTTCTTTTTTTCTTTTTTTTTTCCAGAGCACTGCTCAGCTCTGGCTTATGGTGGTGCAGGGGTTTGAACCTGGGACTTTGAAGCCTCAGGCATGGAAGTCTGTTTGCATAACCATTATGCTACCTACCCCTGCCCTTATGAAAGTTTTCTTTTCTTTTTTAAAAAATATTTATTTATTTATTCCCTTTTGTTGCCCTTGTTGTTTTATTGTTGTAGTTATCATCAATGTTATTGTTGTTGGATAGGACAGAGAAAACTCAAGAGAAGAGGGGAAGGCAGAGGGGGAGAGAAAGATAGACACCTGCAGACCTGTTTCACTGCCTGTGAAGCGACACCACTGCAGGTGGGGATCCGGGGCTCGAACCAGGATCCTTCTGCCAGTCCTTGCATTTTGCGCCACTTGCACTTAACCTGCTGCGCTACCGCCCGACTCCTGAAAGTTTTCAACAAGATTATCTTGAGAAGATAATGAGACCTAATGATTTTTTAAAAATCTGAACATAAGTCAACCTGATCCTCTATATACTTAAGAAAACGAAGGAAAAAAAATTTTTAAGACTCGACCAATTTTGAGTTAGCTGCTTTCCCTAATAGATAAAGTAATCTTCTCTGTATATTTCAGAACATCTAGGGATTAATTTAACATGTGAAAATGCCTTTTAAAGAAATAGAAAAGACATTTTATAGTAAAAAGACTGAGGACAACCTTCATTAAAAAACTAAAAACATATGGGAATAATTTTTCAGTTTTAACCAGTTGTTACATATATTTTTCTCTGATGTGACCTATTTGAAAAAGGATAATACATCTTAATGATGTTCTCCAAACAACACAGCATTTATGTACTGAAGTTTCATGAAATTCTCCTAATGTTTATTTTAAGAACTTCTATACTCAGTTCTATTCATCAACCTTTTAAATAATCCAGCCAGTTTATACTACTTAATAAAATGGAAGTAAAGCTATGTAAGTCAAAATTGCCATTTTTATTATTCCAGATGCCATCAGGATGCCGGCCAGGCTTCCCTGGACTAAAGACCCCACCAATGTGGCCTGGAGCTCCGATTCCCCAGAGACCCACCCTACTAGGGAAAGAGAGAGGCAGACTGGGAGTATGGACCGACCAGTCAACGTCCATGTTCAGCGGGGAAGCAATTATAGAAGCCAGACCTTCCACCTTCTGCAACCCATAAGGACCCTGGGTCCATGCTTCCAGAGGGATAGAGAATGGGAAAGCTATCAGGGGAGGGGATGGGTTATGGAGATTGGGTGGTGGGAATTGTGTGGAGTTGTACCCCTCCTACCCTATGGTTTTGTTAATTAATCCTTTCTTAAATAAAAAATAAATTTAAAAAATTCCCATTTTTATTATTTTATGTGTATTTATTACTGAAAAAAATGCTTATTTGCATTAACTATAATAGTTTGCACTACATCATATGCGATGGTGTGAGAAAAGAAACATGAAATAACATTCAAAGCTGCTTGGTCATGTGTTTGACCCAGGTTCAAGCCTGGCTCCCGCCACATTGAGAGAAGATTTGGTGCTGTGTTCTCTTTCATTCATTTTCTGGATATGTATTCATTCATTCATTCATTCATTCATTCATTCATTCATTTTGCCTCTAGGTTTATTGCTGGTGCTGGATGCCTGGACTTTGAATCCACTGTTCCTGGCGACCATTTTTTTCTCTTTTGTTTTTTTTATTGACTAGGACAGAGAGAAATTGAGAGAGGAAGGGGAAATAGGGAGACAGAAAGACAAACTCCTGCAGACCTGCTTAACCGCTTGTGAAGCAACCCCTTGCCACCCACAGGTAGGGAGCCAGGGGCTCAAACCAGGATCCGAGTGTGGGCCCAGGCTCTTGGTACTATGTGAGCTTTAACCCAGTGTGTCACCACCTGACCCCTTATTTTTAATTTTTTTTAAAAAATATTTTATTTATCTAAGAGAGAGATAAACTGAGAAAGAACAAATCGAGTAAGAGAGAGACAGTTGCTATCATGCCTGAGTCTTAGAGATCTAACCACAAGCCACAGCTCTGATCACTACTCATTGGGTAGCTCACTGAGTGCCTGACATGCAAGCTTAAGGTCTTGCGATGGATCTCTTGCATATGACAGAGTAATGCTCTGGGTTCTCTTTTTCTCTCTCTCATTAATAACTGATAGGAATATTCAGACTGCACAAATGTGCTGATTGTTCTAATGGATCCCTAGTATTCTCCATATTTTTATATTAACTTTAGACTTAGAGAAGTTATATAAAATGTTTCTTTCTTTCTTTTTTTTGTATTTATTATTGGATAGAGACAGAGAACAATTGACAGGGAAGGGGCATATAGTGAGGGAAAGAGACAAAGGGTCACCTGCAACCCTGCTTTACCACTTGTGTTGCTTTTCCCTGCAGGTGGGGATCAAGGGTTTCAACCTGGGTCCTTGCACACTATAATGTGTGGGCTCAACCAGATGTGTCACCTCCTGGCCCCCCAAATAATGTTTCTAATCACATTAATTTTTCCTAATGCTGGCATACCATACAAGCATGTAATGTTTGTAAAAAAAAAACAAAAACAAAAAACATTACATTGGAATATTACTATTAACTAACAAGCATTCTTCTTAAGAAATAAGAAAACTGAACCAAAATTGGACCACTTCCACTAAGTCCCATGTCACCAAATTGAGACTAATAGTTTCAGCAATCCCAAAAATAAAATCTTAACCCAATGAATTAGGAATCACATGATCAGCACTAATTAGATACACTTCTAAGATCCCCTAGAAAAAGTAGCCCTGTCATGAACAATATATTTTTTTTGCCTATTGCAATTATACTCTTCCTCTCTGCTCCCTTTTACTTGTAAGTCTTTCATTTTGAAAACAAATAAACAAAGAAAACATAAAACCCTAGAGAGAAAAAAACAAAACAAAACCTAGAGAGATTTCTATCAGCACAACGGAATGAACATTATAACTCTTTGCCCCTGAGGTTTTATAACACAGTCATTTTTTAAAAAGCTTTTATTCTTTGAGTACAGGTAATCCTCCATAGTGATAAGTGGTAACTGTTCATTCACTGATTTGCTCATTATTTCTTTAATTTATTTAACTAATAAATATGTGTGTACTTAAAGTGTTATTTTGTATTGTTCTTTGGAGCTCCTTTACATCTGCTTGATTAAATTCTGCCTGATTTTAATCATCTTTGCTAAAAAAAAAAAATTTTTTTTATACTTCTGTTCATCTTTTAACAGATTTTACCAGTTTTCCCACTTGTATGTTCCTTTTTATGGTCTGGGCTCCAATTTTAAACTAGAAGTCTTACTTTTTGATCTGTTTCATCATCCTCATCTTGATAATCCTCATCACAGAGTGAGCTGGAGTTGGCTGCAAAGGTGGGCCCCTGGGAGTAATACTGAGAACTTCGGTAGCCATCCCGCCGTAATTTGTCACACTCTGTAGAGAGTACAAGAGAGGAGGGAAGAAAGGATATTACAAATCAGAATTTGTCTACTCTTCTTCCTTATTTAGTTTTTTAGAAATATTTGCCAAGGTAAGTATAATAAAAATTTCATAATAACAACATTAATAATGAAAATGATAAATCAACTAAAATAAATAAATAAAACATATACTTCAATATATTAATTAGCTTTAGCACCCACAATGACAATCCTTTAAGTTTAGGGTAATTAAATTATTTTCTCAATAACATTATGCAAGTCAGTCCTGGGCTTAGAAATTCAACCCAGAGTCTTAATTTTTCATACTATCAATTGATTGTGTGCTTTTACACCAAACTCAAAAACCAGGATATTATCAAACTATGCTTATTTCCTAAACTCATCGGTTGGAAGTGACATGAAAAATCAAGAATTATAAGGTTCTTATTTACTTTTAGTTTTCATCTCTGATGCCAACCAACCTATGATCACTATGTGGAATTTAATATGAAGGTGATGGGAGTCTGAGATGCCACAGAGGAATGTCAGGTACCACAAGGTCAGTATGGAGGCATGCTACTCTGGATGGCAAGGGACTTGGGCCACTGGCTAATCAAAGACAAGGATCTCGCTCTTCAAGGTGAATGAACAGCACTGATTATGCGCAATAGTGGGGTTCAAATACAAGAAAGAAAGGAAGAAAGGAGAAGAAAGAAAAAAAACAAAGAAAGAAGAAAGAAGGAAGAAAGAAAGAAAGAAAGAAGAAGAGAAAGAAAGAAAGAGGAAGAAAGAAAGAAAGAAAGAAAGGGGAAGGAAGGAAGGAAGGAAGGAAGGAAGGAAGGAAGGAAGGAAGAAAGAAAGGGGAAGAAAGAAAGAAAGGGAGAGGAAGGAAGGAAGGAAGTAAGGGAGGGAAGAAAGAAAGGAAGGAAGGAAGGAAGGAAAGAAAGAAAGAGAAAGAAAAGAAGAAAGAGAAAAAGAAAGAAAGAGGGAGGGAGGGGGAAGGAAAGAAGGGAGGGAGGGAGGAAAGGGAGGGAGGAAAGAAAGAAAGAAAGAAAGAAAGAAAGAAAGAAAGAAAGAAAGAAAGAAAGAAAGAAAGAAGAAAAAGGGTGGTAGTGGCTTTTTAAAGTACCTGGAGCTTTCCTATTACCTATAAAGGCACCTTAGAGGAACATTTGCTTTGCAGAAGATTCACCACAGGGTGCTTTTAAATACCCTGCTTGCTAAAAATGTGCAAAGATGTGTCTAGGGTTTTTAAAACCACACACCTAAAGACACAAAACTAAAGTAGGACATATCTTCAGAATTCCTTTCTAGCACCAGGCTCTATGACCCTCCCTCAGAGAGGAGACAAGTAGCCCCTTAGGGATAAAAATTCTCCAACCTGGGGATAAAGTACTCATTCCTCCTCCTTCTCTAACCCAGAAGTATAAATCAGCTATTTTATGATCTTATATATACAAATAGTCATGAGGATCTTCTAAAATGCCAAAATAACTAGAAAATGCACACACAATCATAAGGGAGCAAATGTTAAAACATCAGTTATTTATTGGATAACTAACTTGTACTAGGCTGGCAACTACTCTTTTAAAAAAATAAATTTTATTATCTTTATTTATTGAGTCGAGATAGGCAGAAATCTGGAGGGAAGGGGGTGATAGAGAGAGAGAGACAGAGACACCTATAGCACTGCTTCACTACTTGCAAAGCTTTTCCCATGCAGGTGAGGACTGGAGGCTTGAACCCAGGTCCTTTTTCACTGTAACATGTGCATTCAACAAGGTGCGCCACCACCCAGCCCCTGCAATTACTCTTAATCTTGAGTAAAAAGGAAATTTAAAAAATGAGTTGCACAAAACACAACTTATTTTTAATGGGGATTTATTCATATTCATCTCTTTCCAGTAAGAAATATTTCCAGATATTCTCTAATATTTGGCAATATCTCTAAAAAACAAAAGCATACAACCTGAATTTATACTCTGATTGTACAGAGGTAATGCTACCCAGGCATCATCAGTGCTCTGTGCACAATTCTAGACTTCTCTAAGTATCTACTTTATTTTCTTTTGCCTACCTACAAGTTCAGACTAAAAAAAAGAAAAAAAAAAAAACACTCAGAAGCTGGAGAGATAGCATAATAGTTATATAAAAGGCTTTTATCCCTTGAGGCTCCAACCCCTAGAAGCACCTTAAGCCAGAGAGGTGCAGGCCTCTAGTCTTGGAGAATCTCTCTCTCTCTCTCTCTCTCTACCTCTCAATATTTTACATTTCATTAACTAAATTAACTTTCCTGTGGTTCTATAGATGGAAGTTTCCTAAAGATTCAAAGTAAATCCTGTAAATCAAACTAATAAAAACTAACTGAAGTTACTTGTCATGTAACTCTGTGTTTAAAAATACTTGGCAAAATTAAATTCAAAGTGAAAGTCAAGACCTTCCTAGAATAAATCCTTCTGTTCTCCAAAATGGATCTTCTTCTATCATTGACTCTAACAGTAAGCTTAAAATTCTAAAAATTTATAATATTGACTATCTTCCCAAAATTTGGGTGCCATGCAAGACTGAAAAAGATTCATCTGCTGGGAAATAAGGAGGCACTGCCAGCTTCGATCATCTCTAAGAATCATAATAATTCTGCTATCCTTTGCAGTAATGTATTTAAAAAAAAAGCTAATGTGGCTTGACACTAGTTGAATATTAAATGAATAAATTTTTTGCTAATTTATTATCATAAGTCAGAAGCATGAAAGTCTGGCAACTATTACTACTTTAGTATACGTTATCGCTTGAGCCCATTTTAAAACACAATTCCTGGTTTTTTTTTTTTCTTCTACTATAAAATTTATGTCACGGAAATATTTATATAGTAGTGTATCAAATGAAATATGGTGCTGAGTCCAAGATTAAAGTATGTTTAATTTGTGGCAGAGGCCCAATTTTTATTTTACACTTAGCAAAATTTTCAAATCTAGTAAACTCATCAGATTTATTCCAATCACACTTATTCCAATCCTAGGGGCAATCTAGGAATTTTTCCTCTTGCCCATTTACATTTACAAGAGCTGTCAGTTTTTAAAATCATGGACTTGTGCATTAAAAACTGAGTTTATTATCTGTAGAATGAGATGTAAATGAGCACAAGTCACCGTGACTAAACGAAATCTTCCTTAACACTAAACTGAGAGTAACTTTAAGGCAAAGTTTAAGTTAAAGTAAGATTATCTCAGCAACGAGAGACTGGAAACAAGATACCAAATGTAATAGAAGATCTATTTTTAATGCATAGTCTTCTTGCAACAGAAATTTAGGGTAGAACTATGCTATTGTTTTCCCAGGACTGCTGGGATAAAGGTGTCACTGTTCATTATGTCCTCCAATTTCTCAACCTCAAACTTCCTTCCCTATAAAACTATGGCTCCTAACCTTCATGCAAAACTTTAGTTCAAGAACAACAAACGTTTCTTTTTAATTTTTTCCCCTTTACTTTGGATAAAGAGGAAATAGAGAGGGGTGGGGGGAGAGAGAGACACTTACAGCACAGCTTCACTTCTTGTGAAGCTCTTCCCCTGCAGGTGGGAACTGGGGCCTTGAACCTGAGTACTTGTAAATATAATGTGTGTGCTCAACCACGTGCACCACCTCCTTTCCCCCAACGAACATTTCTTGATAGACAAAAATTTAAATACAGGAAAAAATCATGATGTAAAATGAGATGCTCATCTAACCATCTTAAAATTTTATATACCCTGGCCTCCAAGTCTTCATAAGTCAAACTATTCCACAGACTTCCCCATTTTAACCTCTTAAAAACAAACAAACAACAACAAAAAAATAAAACAAGACAGAAACTTTTAATTATGAAGTAAATAAGAGTTAAATATTTAGGTTGACTGATATGGGCCCCAAGTTAGATTGATATGGTAAACAGATAATTGTATTTATATATTTTCAAGTTTGTGAGCAACTCTCTGCCCTAATCATGCTTACTAGTTCGAGTCTCAATTTTGACACCATCTTCCCAGACAATATTTCTAGTACACCCCCATGTTAACTATTAAGCTCAAGCAAAGATTACTAAGATTTAGGTTCCTAGTCAACACACCTAAAATAAGACTTCCTAGCTTCCTTCTACCCTAAGGTCGTTACTTTCCTCTGCTCTGTTCCAACTGTATGGCTCTTGTTTATTAAACATTTCCTTCTGCTTTCAATCTTACTGACTTTCAGTCACTAAGTTGCAGATGTTACTATGATTGCACTCTGACTTCCTTGGGCAGATGACCTCACCATTCCTGGAACCTCACCTCTCCAGAGCCCTAGTCTACTACGGAAAGACAGCAATAGGTATAGGGTATGATCTATCTGCCAATGCCATTGTCCAGCAGAGAAGCAATTAAAGTAGCCAGAACACCTACCTTCTGCACCCCAAAAAGAATTTTGGTCCATATTCCCAGAAGGGTAAATGACAGGAGAAGAAAACCAGAGAGTTCTGTACACCTCTCCCCCATTCCACCAGGACCCAAAGCATTTGTCAGCAGAAATCATATATATACATATATATATATATATATATATATATAATTTTCATTTATAAAATGGAAATATTGACAAGACCATAGAATAAGAGAGGTACATTTCCAAGCAATTCCCATGACCAGAACTCAGTATCCCACCCCTTCCTTTGATAGCTTTCCTATTCTTTATCCCCATGGAGTATGGACCCAGGATCAGCTTCTTTTTATACTATTAGTGAAAGGGAAGTGAATCTGGAAAACACAAGAAGACACCAGACACTGTTTCTCTTATCTGAGAGAGAAGAGGAAAAAAGGGGAAAACCCCAGAAATAGTAATAGGTGTAAGGGTGACTTAAAAAGTGAAGGCAGGACCATTGAAAAAAATGGGAGGGAGGGAGAAATAGAGAGAGGGAGGGAGGGAGAGAGGGAGAGAGGGAGAGAGGGAGGGAGGGAGAGAGGGAGAGAGGGAGGGAGGGAGAGAGAGAGGGAGAGAGGGAGAGAGAGAGAGAGAGAGAGAGAGGGAGAAATCAGCCTATATCAGTGACCTTGGGAGAACTACTGCAGTTTCCAGTGGAGGAGATGTGGACACAGAACTCTGGTGGTGGGAACTGCATGGAATCCCTATTATCGTATAATTTTGTAAATGAATATTAAATCAATAATGAAAAAATATTTTAACTAACCTTAGCACAGAATTTATAAAGTTTTATTACCTAGTTAATTTCACAAAACAAACCTTGTACTTAGGAATGTTGTTAAACTGGAAGAGTATCTAACAGAGAGGTACTCCATATGTGTGGGTTTTTAAAAATTTTTTTACATACTGTAACCACTTAAAGGGGAAGAATTTACTGAGTTTCTCTGGTATGAAAGTATGTGTTATGGGTCTAATTCTGTCTGCCCTCAAAATACTGAGTTTCTGGCCCTGTGTAAACGTGACCAGAAAAAAGGTCTTTCAATGTACAACCAGATTTAAATGAGGTCATTAGGGGAAGTCCTACTTCAATACAAGTAGAGTTTTTATAAGAAGACAGGGACACTGGAAGCATGTGAGTACACATTTTCATCTTAAAGAAAATTACTACAACTCTGGTTTTCAGCCTGTCACTAAAAAGTACTCTCGGGAGGAAGAAACAATACAAATTCTTTTGCATTTATCACTTTCTTTCTGCCCATCATGTTAGAATTCAGCTCAAAATGACTCAAGTACATAAACTCCCAATAAACCACAATAAGATCGTTCAATGCTATCTGGATGAAGAAACAGGAACTCACTTAGTGATGCTGGTAAAAGAACAGGAGCAGTTTATCAGTTTTCATATATATAATCTTACGAGAAAACATAAAGCAAAGTGAAACATTGCCTTATTTTAAAAGGTTCTGAAATGCTAGGAAAAGTTTGAAATAGGTCGGGAAGCACAATTTTGATATTTCACAATAGCAAAGCATTCTAAAGATATCGTATTCTAAAATCTGAATGTGACTTAACAGTAACAAATCTCTCATAATATTCCCACTACAATTCAAGGTCTCTAGAAGTTGGGAGGGCTCCCATTTCACAGTTAATTATTAACATAATGATCATGATGCTCTGCTTCAAGAGAGAATATACAAGGAAAAGCTGTAGTCTAAAAAAAAAACCTCTTTCTGAGGCTGGGCGGTGGCGCACCTGGTTAAGTACACATGTTACCATACTCAAGGACAAGGGTCAAGCCCAGGTCCTCACCTGCAGGGGGAAAGATTCACAAGTGGCGAAGCAGTGCTACAAACTTCTCTTGGTATCTCTTTCCTTCTCTATTGCCCTCCCTTCTCAATTTCTCTCTGTCCTATCAAATCAGATAAAGTTTATAAATATTTTTTAAAAAATCTCTTCTGATCACTGATCTTCAAAGCCACTGCTATTATCATTTAGTAAATGCACTTTCATCTAAACTGAAAGTCCTTTGCCAACATTGTTTAGTTTGTTTTTAAAATATCCCTCTGGGAACTAAAGAACAACAGATATGAAATCTGTTTTAAGGATCATGAAGTCCAGGTGTTAAGTTACTTGTAGATCCAGGTCTTTAAGCTTCTTTCTATTTTAGTTATCCATCAGATTATCAAAAAGGCAGAAGGTTGGTTCTATTAGATATCTTTGTCCAGTATCCGAAGATCAAGAACACATGAGGAGGAAAGAAAAAAAAAAAAAAGCAAGCAGTGGTGCACCTGGTTGAACACATATGCTACCATGCACAAGGACCTAGTCAAGTCCCCAGTCCCCACCTGCAGGAGGGAAACTTGTTGAGTGGTGAAGTAAAGCTGTAGGTGCCCTTTTTGTTCACCCTTCCCTCTCAATTTCTTTCTGTCTCTATACAACAACATCAAAAAAAAAAAATTGAAAAACTAACACAAATACACACACAGACACAAACACACAGACACAGACACACACACACACATATATATGAAAATTCCAACCCAATTTTCTGTATCAGGTGTTACATAACTGAAGAATGTAAGTGGAGCTTTTAAGTACACAAGAAAAGTTTTATAACACTGGTTTGTGGTGGTGCCAAGGATTGAACCTGGGCCCTCTGGACCTGTTGCATGAAAGTCTGTTGCATAAACTGCTGTGCTACCTTCCAAACCTGGATCTAGCATTTCCTAATAAGTTTCCAGGTGATTCTGCTGCAACTGGAAATCTTGATACTGCAGACATGTCTGAGACATGTCAAGATTTCCATAAAATTCCCGATGTATTTGTCTTTTTTTGTTTGTTTGTTTTTGAGGTACTAGGGAATGAACTGAGGAACCTCAGTGATACCAAGCAGTCTCTCCAGCTCCACTTAAAAATCTGCTGGGGAGGGAGTGAGGGGGATGGTTCAGACTCAAACATGATTCCACCCCACATGGTGTTTCCTCTGGTGCTGTCCATAATGTTCCAGTATGGTGCCAGTGACTGAACCTAGGATTTCCAGCATGGGAAGATATGTGCTCTAGCCACTGAACTATCTCCTGGTACTTATCATTTCATTTCAGCTCCAACTACAGAGGAAACTTTCTGATTCAGGCAACTACCTGCTCTCATTTGACTACTATGGTAATCATCATCTGTTTATACCACTTTCGCCACATCCAAACCCTCTGTCTACTTACTGTAAACTCTGAATACTGAAGTAGAATTAGATTGACTTAAAAAGAATGAGTCAGTTTATGTCACTTTTGAGTTCAACCCCTTCCAATAGTTGTTCTGGCCCAGAAAATAAAAGCCAGTATCTTCTCACTACTACCAAGCCCTTAGGATCTGACTCAGTGTGGCCAAATAACAGGTGCAGAAAACACAATCAGTACTTGAAACTTTGATCTCCGTAGAATTTCAGGGTCATTGACCAAATTCATCATTAAATAATAAACAGAAACATGGACAACTTCCATGATATCTGTTTACTCTGAACACATGTCACCATAAAGTTTCATTTCCAGGGAAAGTTGCCAGAAATATTATGGGGGAAGAGTCAGGTGGAAGAGAAGGGATGATAAAATGAGGATTTTTGCAATGGATAAGTTTCTTTGCCATTGCCAGAGAGCTATTGATAATATGGCAACTGCTGAATTCATATGCCAAAGAATTATTTTAGTGTATTAACCAATGACTTCTTTCAATTATACAGTGTTTTAGAGGACTAGGATAAAGAAGGTAGAGTACCAAAGACAGATAAAGCATTATTAATTGTGTCATCAGAATAATAATTGAATAGGAAACAAACTGATTAATAAAGCAACATGTATAGAATGTAGTTCCACCTTATCAATATCTTGGAGCCTCTCTTTTTCTCTATCATTAACATTAAATACCACATCTCACTTTATACTGAAATGTTAAAAAAAAAAAAAAAAAAACCAACAGCTTTTGGGGGAGTCAGGTGGTAGCGCAGCGGTTAAATGCAGGTGGCGCAAAGTGCAAGGACCGGCAGAAGGATTCCAGTTCAAGTCTCCGGCTCCCCACCTGCACGGGAGTCGCTTCACAAGTGGTGAAGCAGGTCTGTAGGTGTCTATCTTTCTCTCCTCTCTCCATTTCTCTGTCCTATCCAACAATGATGACATCATCAACAACAACAACAATAATAATTACAACAATAAAACAAGGGCAACAAAAGGGAATAAAAATTATTTTTTAAAAAACAACCCTATACATCAAGATATTGCAATTGGAGGGGGAGTGAAGAGGCTATTTTGGTTAATTTTCTGCCTCATGGATTATTCCACCATCCTCCCCACCCCCAGAAATTGAAAATTAACACATAAACCAATGGATAAAACTGTTAGCTTTATTTCTCACCCAAACCACAGAAATAATTACAGTTAAAAGCTATTTGTCGGGGCTGGGTGGTGGTGCACCTGGTTGAGCATACATTATAGTGTGTAAGGACCCAGATTTGAGCCCTTGTTCCCCACCTGCAGGGGTGTGAGTGGTAAAGCAGGGCTGCAGGTGTCTCTCTCTGTCTCTCTCCCTCTCTATCTCCCCCTTCCCTCTCGATTTCTGGTGTCTCTATCAAATAAATAAAGATAATTAATAAATTATGTATATGTGTATGTATAAAGCTATTTGTTATTGCAGGAAACACTTTCTGGGAGTTGGGGGAGGGGATCAGAATAGAACCCAGGACCTCATTTATAGGAAGCACATATTCTACTACTAGTTTAGGAAATTAGTTTTTACTATTTCCTGTCTCCACATGCCCAAATTAATTTAAGGAGACTTGAAGAGCTAGATCTGACTTAAATTAAGGTGAAAGCTTTCTAGTGTTCATGATTAATGGGTGAACTAAGAATCTGTGAATTCTCGTTGAGCACCACCAGAGCACAGCCAATTTGGAGCTGATCTCATTTCACTGTAGAATGCAAAAGCCCTATCACTGGCAGCTGGTAGAACATCACCAAGGCTACTCAATATCAAATATCCTGAAGAAATCCTAACCCAGCACCAGGGACTTCAGTTGTACAGTGAGTGATAACAAAACTTATCCACAGGGCCTTCAATGTAGCATTTTTATGCTGCCCTGAGCAAAATATAGAGGCCACTCAAGTTACTCACTTTATCAGGGATTAAAATAGAATTGCTGAAACAGCAGACTGGCTATGGACACAAAAACACAACAAAAAGCCTTTTGTTTAAACAATCCGTGGTGCTTTGTTAAGACTTGGACCATTTAAATGTCTGTCTTTGCTATTTTATCCTTTGTATGCTGCTTACAACTAAAAAAAAAAAAAAGTCTCTCTACCTAGTTGAAAAAAAAAACTAAAGGTTTGTCATTTTATCCACACTCTTGGCATCTGACTTCCCTCTCATGGGTTAACCACTCTTCCAATTTTACCATGCTCATAGTATTATTAAGTTTTTCAAGATGAAGATTTCTGAAGATGCATGCTGGTAATGATTGTCCTGCTACATTCTTTTATTTTAAATTTTTTATCTTCATTTATTTATTGAATAGACACAGCCAGAAATTGAGAGAGAAAGGGGGTGATAGGGAGAGAGACACCTGCAGCACTGCTTCACCACTCATGAAGCTTTCCCCCTGCAGGTTCTTCTTCTTCTAGCGTTTGCCCTTCTTCCGTAGCCAGTCAACAGCGTCAGGTTGAGCCTGATGTAAAGTTTCGAGACCTACTTTGAGTCTGGAGAGGTGGCAGTCGTTGACTGGGGACTCAAACCTGCGTCCTTGAGCACTGTTAACATGTGTGCTCAACCAGGTGCACCACCACCTGGCCCCTTGTCCAACTACATTCTTAAATCGACTTAACTATAGACTTAGAAATGTCTAAGATTAGCGATTAAGACTTAAAAATGGTTAAGATTATGTGCAGGAAATGGAATCTCTGGTAAGAACATATAGATTAGTGTATGCAATGACAGTGGTTTAAGTCCCTGGTCCCAACCTTCAGGGGGGAAGCTTCATAGTCAGTGAAGGAGTACTGCAGGCATTTCCTCCTCTCTCTGCCTCTTACCCCCTATCCAAAAAAAACTAACAAACAAGGCTAGGGAGATAACATAGTGGTTATCCAAAAGACCTTAAAATTCCAATGTCCCAGGTTCAATCTTCCACACCACCAGAAATCTGAGCAGTGCAGATACACACACACACACACACACACACACACTCACACAGACACACACACACACACTCACACTCACACATACACACACACACTCCAGGAACAGTGCACTAGTAGATGAACTTGGTTGCAAAAGAATAAAATAAAAATAATAACAAGCACAAGATGGCAATGTTATAGATACTATAATCACAATTTTAAAAAATTAATGAACCAGCAAATGTGAGGAGCTAAATAGCTCCTTTTATATACAATGTCTATTCTGTGAATTTCTTATTGTATTTTTGTCTTTGCTCTTATCTTAATAGAGAATTTAATCCACTGTTTCATCACACTGGGTAACCTTCAACAAGGTAAAATGTTCCCAATATTTAAGCAATGTTATTATTTTGTCTTTGAAATTCGTAAGCACTAAGCAAGAGAATGTGGGGGCCAAATTTCCACCAACTCCCTAATACTAACTAATGAACAACTTTGCCATTCTTTTGCTTCATCTCAGAGCATGCTTTCTCTAATTCTGCCTGACAGATAGTGCTGGAAACCTGAGCCTCCTTTGTGCTTGTCTGCTTTCTCTTTCCATCTGCAAATATGGGCTCCTTTTGTCTACTACCATGTTTAAATTGACTATTTTGAAGATACACACACACATACACACACACACACACACACACACACACACACACACACACACGCGCGCGCGCGCGCGCGCACATTAGTATTACCTCTATCCCTTTCTTCTTTGTTTGGTCACATTATTTATTCTACTCCTTTATTTGTTAAATGATAATTTGTATTTTTATTTATTTATTTATTTTGCCTCCAGGGTTATCTATGGGCTCAGTGTAAGCACTACGAATTCACTGCTCCTGGAGGCCATTTTTTCCATTCTGTTGCCCTTATTGTTGTTGCTGTTGTTACTGTTATTGTTGGATAGGACAGAGAGAGGAGGGGAAGACAGACAGACACCTGCAGACCTGCTTCACCGCCTGAGAAGCAAGTCCCCTTGTATGTGGGGACCTAGGGACTCGAACCAGGATCCTTATGCTTCACTCCATGTGCGCTTAACCTGCTTTACTACTGCCTGGGCCCCTTCTTTTTCTACTTGCAAAAATTATCTTTGCTTTCCCCCCTTCCAGAGCAAGGGACTTGCATATGTGTGATTCCACTGCTCCAGATTACTTTGTCATTATATAAAGAGGAAGAGACCACTGCACCCAGAGCTTTCTACAAAGCTGTAGCACCTGTCACATGGTGCTAGGACTCAAACCTGGGCTGCAGTCATGGAAAGGCAAATATTCTATTTAGTGAGCTATCTCTCTGGTTCCTAAAAAATAATCCAGCACCTGGCCCCCACCACCTCAAGCACGCAACACTCCACTTCTCATAGTGGACATTTTGTTTCCTTTTACTTTCAGATAGAGGAGGTGGGTGGAGAAACAGTATCTCTAAATTGTTCATGGCACTTCTGCTACTGTTCATGGTGGTGCTGGGTAATCAAACCTAGGCCCCCATGCATGGTAAAGTGTGTACTCTATCAGATGAGCTCTCTTCTGGCCCCTACAATTATCTCATGAAAACTCACTTCTTAAATTCAAAGACTTGAAATTGCTCTTGTATGGGTCACTGCTGGTCACCTAATAACCAATTCAGTGACCTTTCTTCTCTCTCCCCATCATGAGCACCATGTGACTGCCTTACCCTGACTTAGATTTTCCCCAACCAGTCTTCACCTACTTCTTCTCATCTCTCTAGATAAAGCCTTCCAGATAAACTTCAGGGTTCCTGTTGCCATGCTGTCTCCTCCTCCAATTTTCTCCCTCCTATTTCCAACAGCTGTTTCATGGTTTTGACACTGACTTCCAGATTCCTACATGACTTTTCCAAGACCTCCACAAACACAACTGTATTCACTGTACCACATACTTGACAGTGTTCTGTGGAGTCACAAATGACTGGGAAGGATCCTGCTCCTAAGGTTCTTGCTGTAGGGTGGAGAGAGAGACATGCAAACAGACTCAAAGGAGCCATAGACAATTTAATAGTGGGGTTCTGTGGGAATGTGAGGAAAAGCACAGAAGGTATGCCTAAGTTCGTACTGGGGTTGCCAGCATACAATGAGGAACTAGGCACCTTCTAGGGAGAGCAGAGTTGGCCATGTGTGAGAAGTGATAGTTCAGATGGGAGTGGAATTCACTGGAACACAGAGTGTAGTGTATCAGAAAACAAGACAAGCAAAGGACTTTATCCCTTATATCTGAAGGCACAGAAGAAGCCTGGGGGAGATTTAGCAGATAAGGACAGATAAACACAGGTTAGAAGACAGAGATTCTCAAATGAAAATCAGTTTAGATTTTATCCTATCAAATGTGTGTGGGAGGGGAAGCTGGTACAGAATTTTTAACAGAGAATCATGAATCAGCTTTATGCTTTAAGACTACACCCCAGGGCAAGGGTGAGGCTCAATTTCCACCACCATCATCATTGTAAATGAGTTATTCATACATATATTTTATCTCTCTGGCTTACTTTAAACTTCTGGAAGAAAGAAGTATTGTTTTGTTTGTTTGTTTGTCTTTAAACCAGAATTCTGCTCAGTCCCACCCAATAGTGGTATCAAGAGATTGAACCTGGAACCATCGCTGTTGCTTTACTTTGACTCCACTACAAAATTGAGTCTTGCACCCAACTTTAAAAGAGGCACCTGGGAAATTTTCATGTCAGCACAAGCAACCCAGTTTGTTAGGAGTTAGGCTCACCGGTAAGCTATAGCTGTTCTACCTTTTTGACCATTTATACCTGGCCACCGTCAGCAGAGAATAGTGAGATCAATGAGAACCTTAGAGGGCAAGTCAGAGAGCATTAAGATGTTTCCCCCTGTGCCGAAATAGCTCAGTTGGGAAAGGGTTAGACTGCAGATGTTTCCCAGAAGAAGTACAAAATGGGATGCGATCTTATAAAGAACCATAGGCTACTGGCAACACTAGAATCTGACTTCTGGTCCCCAATTTCATCTTCTGGAAAGTTAATGACAAAAGAAGACACTGATACTATTGTTTAGTGAAAATGAGACAAATATTTCCTACTTCTGTTCAGGGGGCTTTATTAGAATAATGCACCACTCTCACCACCAATTCTATGCCCATTTTTGTTTAAATTAGAAAGCATCTAAAAATTCAAACTCTAGATCTAGTTCTAAATGTTAGAAATTTGATATCTTTTACTTATAAAAACTAAGGATGATATTTTTTAAGATGTTACTAAGAAGGTAATATTCTACTCTCTCCTTCTAATACACACATTTACTAAAAGACAAAGGAAAAATGCAAGTACAGAACTAGACAAAGACTAAACTAAACTGTAAATGTTAAATAATTAATACAGTTAATGTTTCTAAAACCTTAACTCTCTTTCTATTGTTCCTTTTATAATCTGCACCTTTTAAGTTCACTGAGGCACTAACTGCCTATTTTAACTTTAAAATAAGCACTAAATGCCATTAGGATAACACAGGATGTCTCATTACATACTTGTTCTTAAATGTATATGAATTCTACCAAACATCAGGAATGTGTTGAGAGGAGATGCAACTGCGGCATCTATGGACTAACTTGCATTCCCAAGTAAGTTAAACTAACTAAAGGAGCCAAATCCTTTGAAGGCAGGTGTGATATGGCATAAACAGATGCAAAGGTGTCATAGCTGTACACCTGAAACTTACAAAGCACCATAAACCAATGCCACTCCAATAAAAGCAAAGCAATAAATAAATAAATAATAAATGAAAAATATTAAGTCTGCCTCAGATGGTCATCTTGAGTCTGTGTTAGGTGGTAGAGTAATGTTTCCTTCCAACTAAGAGTGTTTACTCAGGATTAACAAGGATATGCCTATGAAGGCACCTTGAAGATAGTATAGTGAAAATTGCCCACAAGACCCCCTGCAAGAGAACAATCTACAGACAAAACAATGGGCACACAGGATATCCCAGGGTCTCACATGCTCAATGTAGACAAGTAGAACAGCTAAAGCTCTTCATGAAATGAAGAATCCTACAATCTTTCTCAGAACAGAATTATTACCTAAGTCAAAGAGGAAGTAAGGAGCTTTGTGACTATACAATGAGTAGGGAGATAGCATAATGGTTCCACAAAATGACTTTCAATGCCTGAGACTCCAAGGCCTCCCTTTCAGTACCCAGCAACACCGTAAGCCAGAGCTGAGTAGTACTCTGGAATAAAATAAAATAATAATAAATAAATAAATTTAAATTAAATAAAACGGAGATGCAGTTAACTGTCAGGGAAACCTTAACAGATCTACTTGGAAACCTTGTTCAAACGTTTAAGAAATCTTGACATTAAGCAGGCTAATGTGTATATACATACATACACAAATACACCACTTATTTTAATTTCTTTTTTTTGCATTATCTTTATTTATTTATTGGCTAGAGACAGCCACAAATCAAGAGGGAAGGGAGTGATAGAGAGGGAGAGAGACACCTACAGCACTGCTTTACCACTTGCAAAGCTTTCCCCCTGCAGGTGGGAACTGGGGGCTCAAACCTGGGTCCCTGAGCTCTGTAATATGTGCACTCAACCAGGTGCGCCACCACTGAGCCCCTGAGTTATTTTAATTTCTTGGTACATTTATTTCTTCCAAGTGTAAATCCTCAACACCTCTCTCTCTCATGATATAATAAACAAAACCATATGATTTTGAATTTATACAGGTCAAGTTGAACAATATTCCGTGTACTTGGGGACTTCTAATTCCAGAACCAAAGAGCATGCTGACCTGCTAAAATGTGTTTCTTAAAGTAAGAGAGCTGTGACTAGAGAACATTTCCAATACCAACAACAGATGCTCTGTGAACTAATTTAGGCAGGAGTATACATGGATGCAGTAACTAAATTGTCTGTTAAAACACACTGTGAGAAATTATGTTTCTTTCCCTTTCAAATTGGGCTTTTGGGGAACAGAGCCTAAGAAATAACATGTCTTCGGTCCAGGTGGTAGCATGCCTGGAAGAGGGCACATGTAGCCATGCATGAGGACTTGTGTTTAAGACCTGGGTCTCAAGCAATGGGACAGTACCTGCAGGTGGTTCTCCTCTTTGTCTCTCTCCCTATCCTGTCTCTCTGTCTTCCCTTTTATTGCTATCAAAGAAATGACCACTGAGAATATGCAGGAACTGATCACCCCCCACCCCAGCAAAAACTTTTATGGCAATAATATTATTATAAATAACTGTCTTTATTCTAGTCTTTAATATGCCCATAATTATTGAATAAGGTCTAGAAGTTATTAAAAAATGCAAACCTCTCATTAAACATGAACATAACCGCCCCATTCTCCAAATTCCCTTTTTCACATACTTGTGGTCTTTACAAAAAACCAAGAATTGTCTAGATAAAAATCTAGTTAGATAAAGGTTATCTTCAGAATTAACAGTGACAACATTCATGAAAGGTTCAAACAATTATGGACATTAAAAGGGTGAATTGTTCTGTTAGATAGTACATAATACAGTTGGGTAGTGAGTGAATTCTTTAAGATAATAAGATCCATCTTCAGAAATCCACTACTTACTATTTATCATTAGACATCTTATCTTTATATACTAACTGAAAATTATTTATTGCATTAAAAAACATTTTCCAGTAAGCGTGTGCCTTCCTCAAGTACTATACTGACTACATTACTTTAATAAACAAATGTTTACAACACTCAGTATTTTATTAGTATTCATTGCATCATTTTGCTTCATCTTTTATGATCCTGAAGAAGAGACCTGAGATCACTACCATAAAAACTGACAGAATTAATACAACAAGCATTTAATGTTTATGGGAAAAAAAAAATCACCAACCAATTTAACATTAAAGAAAAAATATAGACCCAGTTCAAGCCCCTGGTTCCCACCTGCAGGGAGATAGCTTCACAAAGGTGAAGCAGGACTGCAGGTGTCTCTCTCCCTCTCCACTCTCAATTTCTCTGTCTCTATCCAATAATACATAAATAAAATATTTTAAAAATAAAAAATAGAGACTTCCAGGAGGCGTGGTTTATGAAGTAGCTGCAATCAGACCTTTGCTCTCCCTGATACAATTATTATGCACAAGAGATAGAATTGGACACATAATCTACAGTTGAAAAAAAAAATCCACAGCCTCAGGTCATGCCACCTTCCAGACACCAAGTTACAGATGCTACCATGACTCCATCCTGACTTCACTGGGCAGATGACCTCACCAATGTGTCCTGGACCCTCGCGTCTCCAGAGTTCTGGTCCACTAGGGAAAGATAGAAACAGGCTGGGGGTATGGATCGACCTGTCAATGCCCATGCTCAGTGGAGAAGCAGCTACAGAAGCCAGAACTCCTACTTTCTGCTCCCCATAAACAACCTTGATCCATACTCCCAGTGGGGGAGAAGTGACAGGATGAAGATTAAGATGACTCTGCACTCCAGCTCCGTCAGCACCCAGAGAAAGAGAAAGAAAAGGAGAGGGACATATGGAGGTAGTTATGATGTCATGAATGGCTTAGAGGGAAAGAGAGGATTGAATCAGAAAAAGAAGGAGCAACTATGTATAAATATGGACAGAGTTATAGAGAAGATGGTTGGCCCATGTCTAAAACTTTAGGGGAACTGTAGTGGATTGCAGTGGGGAGAGTGAAAATTCAGAACTCTGGTGGTGGGAATGGTGTGGACTCAAACTCCTGTTGACATGTAATTCTGTAATATAAAAATATAAAAAAATTAAAAAATAATAAATAAAATAATAAAGGAAAAATATACCTTCCTTAAAATAATGGATAAGGTCATAGTTAAAATATAAGAAATGAAATAGATGTCTCTCTGTCTCCCTCTCTGTCACTCCTTCCCTCTTGATTTGTGGCCACCTCTAACCAATAAATAAAGGTAAAAAAAAAAAAAGGAATATTAAGGTTCAACTAACTTAGGCAGCTTTGTATAATACCAACCCTTTAACAGTGGCATATATTCAAGAACTGGATACTATCACTTTAATCTTCACTGGTAATGAGGTAAAAAGTTCTTTATATTCATGCTGTGTTGATTTCAAGTTACTAACACAGTGTGTGGGGGGGGAAAGATGTGAAGTTCTATACATGTGATTAAAAAACAAGTAAATGGAGCACAAAAGAACTAATAAGTTTTTCCCCATTTCCTCTTTTTCAATTACTATTCTTGAATTAATGACTTATCTAAAAATATCCTAAGTATTTAAAAGTTGAGCTCTTATACTTTCCCAAAGTTATTATATTTATTAATAGTAAGTCCATTTGATGATCCATATTAGGGCATTGCTGCAATTACTAAGGCATTTATCTTTACAACATGAAATTCAAGTGCAGGCAAAGCTTGTGATGATGGTGTTTCACTAATGATAGCCATTGAACGGTCAAAAGTAAACAGAATCAGAAAAATTCTATATATAGCTGTTCAATTTCTAAGAAAGGAAAAAAGAAGCTGTGATGTGGTACTGGAGACAACATGAAAGAGGTAGGTGAAACACAATTTTCTGGAGAGTGATCAAAAAAAAAAAAAAAGAAAGAAAGAAAAATGCTGGGCCTGTACATTCAAACTCACACATACCTTCTGAAAAGCTTCTCTACAAGCCAGGCCATGCACTACCCTGTTGTCTGAGCACTAGCACTGAGAGAAATAGTAACAATGGCACTGCCTCAGGGGTTTGTCCTGGGAACAGTGCCATTTAAATATTCTTACTCATTATTTGATAGAGAAAGGCGAGCTAGAAGTAGAGAAGCTCCTTGTCAAAACTGACTAAATATGAATGGCTAGGAACTGAAAGGAATTAGAAGAAATTTTGCTCATATTTAGGTATGTTAGTGACCCGTTTCATAAAATCATCTCCCACAGAAGTACCTGACTGATGCCACTTTTCTTGGTTAAACTCTATGACATAGAGATTACTCATGCTAAATAAAAAGGAACCCTTCTCCCCAAAAGCACCCACTTCTAAACAGTACAAAGCCGACACAATTGGCTACAACAGGTATAAGATATTATATGATGGGGACAGTAGTGCACCTGGTTGAGCACACACAGTACATGTGCTTGGTTTAAACCCTGCTCACCACTTGCAGGAAGGGATGCGTTACGAGTGGTAAAGCAGGTCCGCAGGTGTCTATCATACTATTTTCCCCTCCTCTCTCAATCTGGCTATTTTGAGTAATGGATTTGTGGTGCTGGCTTAGAGCCCAATCGATACCCCTGGTGGCAGGCAGGCAGGCAGGCAGGCAGGCACGCACGCACGCACGCACGCACGCACGCACACACGCACACACACACACACACGGGGGGGGGGTGGCGGCAGGGAAAGAGGGTTAGAACAAGACAGAGGAAGAGGGGAAGGTAGCAACTCTTAGGTATACTAGGAACCTGGCAATTGTACACATATAGCTGTGTGCAAAGACCCACGCTCAGGTCTGCAACTCCACCTGCAATGGACAAGCCTGAAGACTGCTGAAGCAGGGATACAAGCTAACCCACCCCTCTCCGTTTCTCTCTGTCCTATCAAATAAAAAGAAAAAAGAAAAAAAAAAAGGTTATTTGAAGAGGCAGATTCATAGTGCAGGCACCAACCCCCAGGGATAACCTTGGTGACAAAAATAAATAAATAAAAATTTTAAAAAAGATATGAAATAATCTAAGCATTAAAAATCAAAGAAATAAAAAATAGGTTATGGTCTAACATATTAATTCTGTTCAGTATACTAAATCTGTTGATAGATCTTCCTTCTCTAAGCAGAAATGATCTCGTTTAAAATATTTATATAGCAATTTTTGGCACTTCTCTTGAGTATTATTCATACAGTATTTTGTAATATACATATATTATGTGAGAGCCAAGACCTTTCTTGGAATTCTGCATTTCTGTCAGGTTAACACGTTTCCAACAAATGACTGTTAAAAACAATTTAGGGTGACAGTTGACATGAGTTCTGGGCTGGTGAGATAGCTCACCCAGTTGGATGCATGCCTTGTGAAACATATGACCTCGTTTCCTGCCCCTGGCACAGCATGGGAGTATACAAGGTAATACTATGGCAATGGGAGAAACTTCAGTGCTGTGGTATCTTTCCCACTATCTTTGAAAAACTTGGGTCTGGGGTAGTAAAGGCCCCATAGTCACCAAAACAAACAAACCACAAAGAGTTCTGGAATCTCACAGCTGGTAAAAAAATTAAAAAAAAAAAAGAGTTCTGGAGTCTCAGAATGTCCCAAATATAATCTTGAGGGGCAGAGCAGTAGTATACCAGGCTAAGCGCACACAGTACAAAGCCCAAGGATGCGCAAGGATCCGGGTCTGAGCTCCCAGTTCTCCACCAGCAGGGGAATCGCTTCACAAGTGATGAAGCAGGTCTGCAGGTGTCTAACTTTCTCTCCCCCTCTTTACTTTCACCTCCTCTCTCAATTTCTGTCTGTCCTCTCCAGTAAAAGAAAGAAAGAAAGAAAGAAAGAAAGAAAGAAAGAAAGAAAGAAAGAAAGAAAGAAAGAAAGAGAAGGGAGAGAGAGAGAGAGAGAGAGAGAGAGAGAGAAAGAAAGAAAGGGGGGAAATGGCCTCCAAGAGCTGCGAATTCACAGTGTGGGCACCCAGCCCCAGCAATATCCCTGGAGGCAAAATAAATAAATTAATTAATTAATTAATTAATTAATTAATTCTAGATTCTACTACTAATTTTGAGAACTTGGGAAAATTTCTAGTATTGGATCTCTACTTTATCATCTGCAAAGTTGTCACTTTAGCAGAAATTACTGGAAGGATTAAATGAGATCATTAGTACAACAGGCCTAGAACAGTATTTGATATATAAGGAAAATGGTGAATGTTGGCTAGTAATTACAGTAATCATGGTAATAGGACATTAAGTTACTTAATAAGCCACTGATACATAAGTAAAAAGTAATACAAAAATTAAAGTGGTTTCCATATAGGGCTTTCTTTGAATTAGTGGCAGTAATATCTCTTAGATTTAAATCATTCCCAATTATATAAAATACAGAGCATACAGTTACATTAAATTTAAGATAAACAGATAAATATTTTTGATAGTATAATTATGTCCCTAAATTGCACGGTAGGAGAAAACTGATAGACATGGCATCGGGTAGAATAAGAATGCTGGTTTGTTGCTTTAAAGAAAAGTATTTGAATTTGAAAAAGACAACTTTTTTTTTTTTTTAAAGAAACTTCTTTTAAAGAACTTCCTTTCTCTCTTATTCCTTTAAGATGCCATTCTTACCACACACAGACTCATGAACAGTAGTGTAAGGTAAAAACTCATATTAAACTAGTTCCAGAAGTACATAGTACCTGTATTTCCTGTGCTCATCTCATTCAAAGAAAATTGGCTTTGAGTACTTCCAGTGGTTTTCTCAAAAAAGTGGCAAAAAGTTCTCAATGTCAATGGGGTGTATTTAGATGAAATTAATACTGGTGGTTTAAACATACTTAAACAGGGATGGGCTCTTTGAGGATAGATTAACATATCTATAAACAGGCAAGTTTTTACAAAGACAAGTAGTGGTCATGTATGATCTTACAGAGACATAGCATACTCTATGTTCATTATAGATAGGATTTCTTTTTACAAAAAGCAGCCAAATTTATGCTCTCAATCCTAATAACCTTTAATTTAAGAACAACAAGTCTGCAGGATGTGATCTTTCTTACCCCTTAATACAGATTTGAGGTTGAGCTTGGCTTGGCGATGCAGGTCCTCCACACAGGCAGGTCTAGTGGTGGGAAGAAAAACATTTTCCTGCTGATGCCAGGGAGCAGTATAGTGGACAGTCCATCTGCTCTCCTCATCTAGGTTAGAAACCGCTGGAGAGAGAGAGAGAGAGAAAGAGATAGATTAAATTCAGGAATAAGATTAGGCTTCAGTATAGTGGCTCCAGTGAATTACATCAAGACAAATTCTTGTTTCCTAACATATGCAAGGATTGAAGGCTAGCAAAAGGAAAAAAGGGAAAGGAAATGGACTGAATCTTAGACTACAGAGGTCCTTCCCAGCATTTGTTTCTAAAGAAAAAACTCATATAGCCACCCACCTCTCAAGAGTGTTTTGGCAGCATTATTTGCTCAGCTTCCCAAGCAGTGTTGCCCCCGCTCCTATTCTAGGATTGACCAAACTGATAGAGACCTCCCACTCCTACTTAACTTCATCAAGATGAATATTTATTATTCAAGTGTGATGTGTCATTGCATCAGGGAATGCTAATCTGCTAATGCAGAAACAAATTTCCTACAAAAAGACTGAATCCCAATCCTCCCCCAATGCATTAATTATTAGTTATATTACAAATAAAGCCTATCTATAATCCTTTCTTAAATACTTTCACCTTTTCCCCTCACCTCACAGTATTCCCACCCAGAACATCATTTTTCAAACATCATTGTTATACACTCAAATGTCTACAATATTAAGTGTCATTAAAGAGAAAATAATTAAAATTATTATTTTTATTTTTTATATTTATTTATTTCCTTTTATTGCCCTTATTATTTTATTATTGCAGTCGTTGTTGGATAGGACAGAGAGAAATGGAGAGAGGAAGGGAAGACAGAGAGGGAGAGAGAAAGATAAACACCTGCAGACCTGCTACACCACCTGTGAAACAACTCCCCTGCAGGTGGGGAGCCAGCGTCTCAAACCAGGATCCTTACACTGGTACTTGCACTTTGCGCCATGTGCACTTAACCTGCTGCGCTACCACCCGACTCCCAAAATTATTTTTTAATGAGATACATTTATATATGGGAGGGCTAGTAGAGTCTCTGCATGACTTGCTTCCATGGAATACTTTTATATTAAAATGTTAAATGTTTTTCAATAAAATTAGACATTTCTCTCAACACAAACCAATTTAACTGAAATGACGCAACACTGAAGATAATAGAACATTAGTGGGGGAAATAAGTGGTAATCCTGAGATGAAGTTTAATCTCTATAATAAAATTTGCTTTACCCAAGTCAAGCTTGTCACCTTTTTATTTTGTTTTTCCTGACAACAAAACCAAGGACTGGGTACACAGCAGTAACAAATTCACCAGTGATTTTTAAATATTTTCCATATTATCTGCCACTGAATGTGACACATAAGACAGAATAGAGATATCTAACAGAAAGTCCCAGTGCAAAGGCATTTCCTGGGGGTGACAAGTCTAATATCTAATATCTGTGAAAGTTTAGTATCTGCGGGAGTCAGGCGGTTGCAAGGTGGGTTAAGCGCACGTGGCACAAAGTGCAAGGACCAGAGTAAGGACCTGGTTTGAGCCCCCAACTCCCCACCTGCAGGGAAGTCAATTCACAGGTGGTGAAGCAGGTCTGCAGGTGTCTATCTTTCTGTCTTCCCCTCAGTCTTCCCCTCCTCTCTCCATTTCTCTCTGTCCTTTCTAACAATGATGACATAAATAACAACAACAATAGCTACAACAATAAAACAACAAGAGCAACAAAAGTGAAAATAAATAAATATTTTAAAACTTTTAAAAAAGTTTAATATCTACAAATACTGGAAGTATGAGTCAGACTGGGGAAATTTTTCCTTAACTCAGACACTACAGAGTGTTCACTGGGCCTACCCGTGTCTCAAACTGGTATATTTGGATTCTAGACCATAAAGTGGATTTTTCAAACTAAACAAGCATGCATGTACTAATAAACCTGTTTGAAAACATCTACTATTAGTTCAACACATTCCACAGTACTTTTACCACAGCAATTATGAAACTCAAATGAACTATTACATGCGAAGTCTTAAATCATGAAGTAACGTATGTAAGCACGGTTGTGGTAGGGGCAGTGCCAAGTACTTTAAAGTAGTCTTTGACTTTAGAATACACCACAGCTAAGAGGAACTGGCCTCTCTCAGTTGCCCCTGGAAATGTGAATCATAGATCTCACCTCACATATCATCCTTTCCACATCGCCTAAATTCTACAGTCCCCTCCTCCAAAGAATTCATTTCTCACCTCCATATATTCTCAAACTAGACATAAAGTTAAATAGAGAAATATCTTACTAATTTATCACATTTAATATTGACAAGGAAGCATATAAACTGGGTACTGAGTGCTTCACATAATCTGTTGAATATATTTTGTTTGGTGCAGATACACTTCTATCTTAATACATATGGTCCATGAAAAAATTACTTATATCTTATTTATTTATCTTGCAAGCTGTGGGAAGTCATCCTCAGTTCCCCCCATGTATCCATGGCTAATTTGCAATGTTTTGTGCTATGGTACATTTATTGGGTAAACTAAAATATCACATCATTATTGGAAAATATTGAAAACTGAAATTCTTAGACTTGCCAATTAAAAAATCAAATTCAGACAATGGTTTTTTTGTGTGTAAGCACAGTATCAGTCCCACTGTAAAGCACCCAACTGGATCCTATGAGAGGGCAGCTGTCTCTTCCCCGGTATATCCTACTCTTGCCAGGACAAATTTTAATCATCATCCAAAGTCAGCCTTCTAATATGGGAGTTCTGACAAAAATGAAGTCAGAATACTTTCTGTGTTGTTTTCTCCTAAGTCTCTCTTACCAGTGCTGCTACACAGGCAATTGTATGCAGTTTAAATAATTAGCCCCCAAACTAAACTACTAACTTGTAAAAACAAAACCATGTTTTTGTAAAAACTAAACTCTCCAGGGGAGTTAGAAACACCTGGATGTTTTAAACCAATGGTAAATACACACTGAAGCCACACCATAGAGATTGTGTACTTTATAATATATAATCACTGATCAGTCTAGACAGTTTGCCCTTGAGCTTTTAAATACATAACAAAGAGTGCCAGTGAGCTTTAGAAAATCATCCTACCAAAAATATGTGGTGGATTACCACAGAGACTCCTTACATAGTTAGCCAAAGAATTTTTTAAAATACATTGTACATCAAGGAGACCAAACAACCAGGACCCCCTTCTTGACCCCTGCTTTCTTCAAAGGACTTAAGCACAAAAGAAGTGAATTCATCTAAGAGCTCAACCATAAATAGCCATATTAGGATCACATAATTTTGTCCTGAAGTTACATGAGTTTGAGGTGTTTGAACAATTTGGTATAAGTGTAATGTAACTTCTGCTAGTGAGAACCATTTCACACTCTATATCCTTTACTCAAAAGAATGTAGTAGTACATGCTCACACACACATACATACCCTTAAATAATGGGGAGAAAATATACTTACTTTTCTTTTTAAAAAACTTAATTAAAGACTTGATCTTTGCATTAATGAAGACCCCCATTTCCAAGGTGTCCGTACAAGACTTAGAAATTTAAATCACATTAAAAGTTCAGTCCAGCAAGCAGGTGGCAAGTTGCATCATTCTGTTCCAGATTCTATCTTCCTTCCACTGATCTTAAATCCTTAGACATCTGTTGGTGCTGATGTAGCTTTGAGGCTGATGTTATTGTCAGACAGCTACAAGCCATTAACAATCCTTGAACCTGAAAAGCTCCTACTGAAACCCAATCTTTAAGGCTGAGAGCTGCCAGTGACAAAGTATACAGAAAGAGAAAGCCAATTATTAGTCACATCCGTCTTTCTGCCTGGGTGCTCCCTTCCTCACTCATTCAGTTTTCTCACCCACAGATTAAAAACTCCTCTTCTCCAGGATCAATGAAAATAGTGCAGATTTTGCTCAATAGAAAGTCAAGGTGAAACAAAAGTACTCCCCATATTCACTGGTCCACTGTGGATATCCAGACTTTTTTTTTTTTGACTGGAGTTGACAAGTTTTAGAGCAAGTCTGAGCTGATTCTTTGACTCTAGTTAATTCAAGCATTTGAACTGATGGGGGGGGGGAGTGAAACTATTGTTTCTCTGGCCACGCCCCTGGGTTCCGCCTCCCACACCAAAGGAACCTTTAAGCCCAGTAAAATTTTACTACACTGAGCTGCAAATAATGACTCACTGGCCTGCTCAATTAGTACTCTAGTCTTCAGTCTTCTCACCCAGGTTTCTTATTTATTTATTTTTACCCTAAGACTGAGTGTTAGCATTGTAACTGTTGCAAGGAACAGTTCTATTTGCATCCAGTGTCCATAACTCTCAGAAAACAAACACCCTCACACACATCTTTATTCCAATAGAGATATCAGATAAATGTCATAATAATTTTGATCTGCATTTAAATTTTAATTAGTGTCTAAATGCCCGGCTTAAAGTGTACTACACAATGTACACCCCTTGAGTAAATTCACACAAACTTTTTTTTTTTCTTTTAACTTGAATAAGTCACACTGAATTCTAGATTTTTTTTTTTTTTGGTCCACCACAGAGAACTGGAGAAACTCAAGTAAGAGGAAAAAATTAAAGTGGGGTATAAGAGTGGAGGATACATAATGGTTATGCAAACGGACTCATGCCTGAGGCTCCCAGGTCCGAAGTTCAAGCCCCTACACCACCATAAACCAGAGATGAGCAATACTCTGAGGTTGGGTGGGGAAGGAGTATAAGTAGTCTCTAGACAAATATAATCCTGGGTAGACAGAGAGGGACAAAAGGAAGGGAGGAAGGAAGGAAGGAAGGAAGGAAAGAAGGAAGGAAGGAAGGAAGGAAGGAAGGAAGGAAGGAAGGAAGGGGAGAGAGAAAGAGAGAGAGAGAATGAATACAAATTAGGAAAAACAGTAAGAAGTGACAAAAGAAAACTTCCCATATCTCCCAACTCTACTTCATGGCACAGCAGTTTCTGAAACACATTAGCCAACTTCACTTCATAGCTTTGGGCCAAACTTATGAATGGAAAAACATAATTATGGAAAAACAAAATAATCTACTAATCCAAAACATTTAGTTTAAAACAAAAGTTCTTAATTAAAAACTAAAATTGACACAGGGGTCTCTCTCTGAGGAATACTTTGGAATAACTCCTCATCTTCCCTGCCCCATTTTTTTGATCAACAAAGCAAGCAAACAACAAAAATGAAATGCACATCATATTGCCAGACATATCACAGATTTTCTATTTGTGTCCTTTCATCTTACATATAATTTTACTTAAAAGTAATCAAGGTCAGATGACAGTAGAGAAATGACTGAGATTGAAAATTAAATTATATATCTGTCTTAATTAGTTAGCAAAGTTCCCCATAGGAAAATAAATTTATGAGCAATACTGACCTTGCTTTAAAACTGCCTTTCTACATCAAACTTACTGCATTAAACACATCTAGTAATGTTTGGGGTTGAAAAACATACTCTCACAATTCAACAAAGTTCTGAGATTGATATGATCATACATGTTTCCCACTGAAAACATCTTAAAGCTTTTCACATACACAACAATTATGGTCTCTAAACACATTTATTTAAAATGCAAATACTGAGCACATACTAAGCACAGGTCATTTGAGATACATCAATATATTTACCCTCGCAGAGCTTTTATTATTTGATATTTAATTACAATTATATGTTCTACTAGAAAGTGGTAAGTAACATCTGGAGAGTTGGCATAATGGTTATGCAAAAAGACTTTTATGCTGGAGGCTACTAGGTTCCAAGTTGACTTTCCAGCACTACCATAAATCAGAGTTGAATAGCATTCTGGTGAAAGAGAGGAGAGAGTAAGAGGGAGAGGGAAAGGGGGAGTAGAGGTTCAGGTGGGAGAGGAAATGAAGAGGATGGGGAAAGGAGAGGAAGAGGAGAGGGAGGGAAGGAAGGAAGGAAGGAAGGAAGGAAGGAAGGAAGGAAGGAAGGAAGGAAGGAAGGAAGGAAGGAAGGGAGGGAGGGGAATAAAAAGGGCCTTGGGGGAAGGAAGGAAAACGAATAAAAAGGGCCTTGGGGGTGTGGAGGTGCCCAGGTGCAACAGTAAAAAGGAATCAGGACAGACTTCATTGAAAAAGTGAGATGGGGGTAAAACCCTGAAGGACGGGTCTGACTGGAAGGTGTCACAGGAGTTGTGTACATTATGATCAGTAAGTTCAAGCCCCTGGACTCTACAGACATAATAGCAGTGTTGCAAGTGTCTCTCTTTCCCCTCCTCTACAAGAAAGTAAGACAGAAAGGGGGGGGGGGGAGGAAGGAAGGGAGGGAGGGAGTAAATCCTGCCCTTTGCAACAACATGAATGGAACTCAAGTGGATTATGCTAAATGAAATAATTCAGAAGGAGAAGGACATGTCAGATGACCTCACTTTTATGTGAGATGCAGAGACATATAATAAGGAAATAGACCATGCCAAGGAGAAATAAACCCTTAGCCTCTTACTGAAGAACTGAAGCTACAAACAGAGGAAAGACTGAACATTATGTTAAGCATAGAGTGAATCCAACAGACTTTAGTGGAAGGATACTGGTGCTTAGGTTGTGAATATGATACATCAGGAAGAAATAAAACAATGTACCGCTAAAATGGGTGATCATGTAAACTAATACTATCTCATAAATTAAAAAGGTAAATATTTTCATCCTCACTCAGAAAGTTCAAACATTTTTCACTAAATGAAATTACATTTCAACATTTGCAACTTTTATTCTAAGAGTTATCTTTCCAGGTACAAATCTACATACAACATACCAGCAAAAAGATACAACTTTTTTTTTTTTTTTTGCCTCTAGGGTTACCACTGGGGCTCAGTGCCTGCATTAAGAATCCACTGCTCCTGGAGGCCATTTTTTCACCCTTGTTGTTGTTATTGTTATTATTGCTGTTGTTGGATAGGACAGACAGAAATCGAGAGAGGAGGGGAAGACAGAAAGGGGGAGAGAGACACTTGCAGCCATGCTTCACTACTTGTGGAGCGAACCCGCCTCCCTGCAGGTGGGGAGCCTGATGCTCAAACCAAGATCCTTAAGTGAGTCCTTCCTTGCACTTTGTGCCATGTGTGTTTAACCCAGTGCACTAGCCCAACTCCCAGGAATACTTTCAAAGTAGCACATATGCTAAACTTTTAAAGTGGTAATTACAGTTATGTTTGATCATTCCATATCTCTCTCTCTCTCTCTCTCTCTCATTCTCACCCTCCTTCCTTCCTTCCTTCCTTCCTTCCTTCCTTCCTTCCTTCCTTCCTTCCTTCCCTATCTTTTTTCCTCTTTCAAGACAGGCAGGCAGGCAGGCAGGCAGGCAGGCAGGCTGGCAGGCAGAGAGAGTGCAAAAAGAGACCACAGCACTGAAGCTTCCTTCAATGTGGTGGGGCCCAGGCTTGGGGGTTACACACAGGGCAAAGCTATTTCACTGGCTCCATTCATTCGTTGTGTTTCTTGCAATTTATTTATTTATTTGATAATACAAAGAGAAAGTGAGAGAGAATAGGAAAATAGAAAAGACACCTGCAGTACTCTTTGCCACTCAGAAGTTTCACCCTTACAGGTGGGGACCAGAAGTTTGAACCCAGATTCCCGAGTATAGTAACTTATGTGTTCTACAGGTCTGCCATCTCTCCCCCATTCAGTTATTTGCTATAGAACACTTAGTTTGTTGCCTTGTTTAAGGCATTTGGGTTAAAAGCAAATCACACATACACACTGATACTTGGAAGGTCATAGTACAGTAGGGATGACACACCCAAAACAATAAAATTAATAAAATAATGACTAACTAGAGGGCAAAGGTGGCAAAGGCAATGGAGAAAGGGACAGGGGCCAGATCATAAAAGGTTTTACTTGCCATTAGAGAAAAAGCTGTATGACCAATCTTGCATTTTAATGAGACCTCCAGTTCTAGGTGAGAAGTGGGTTTGAGGGTCTGGAAGATAACTCAGGATAGTGACTTACTACATATCAGGTCCTGGAGTTCCATTAGTGGCACCATATAAAGTACTAAGGACAACAGCAAAAGAACTCCGTGGCTGGTAGAGCAGTCTTCCCAGATCCCTATCTACAAGTACAGAATGAAAATCTAGCCAAGAGGCTGCTCAGTAATGTCATACATGCATTAGTTGCTAGGTTCTGGGTTTGTTTCTACATATCTTTTTTTTTTTAAATATATAAAAAGTTAACACTGACAAAACCATAGGATAAGAGGGATACAACTCCACACAATTCCTACCATCAGAACTCTGTATCCCATCTCCTCCCCTGATAGCTTTCTTATTGTTTAACCCTGTGGAAGTATGGACCCAAGGTCACTGTGGATGCAGAAGGTGGAAGGTCTGGCTTCTGTAATTCCTTCTCCGCTGAACATGGGCATTGACAGGTCGATCCATACTCCCAGTCTGCCTCTCTCTTTCCCTAGTGGAGTGGGGTTCTGGGGAATTAGAGCTCCAGGACACACTGATGGGGTTGTCTGTCCAGGGAAGTCTGGTTGGCATCATGCTAGCATCTGGAACCGGGTGGCTGAAAAGAGAGTTAACATATAAAGCCAAACAAATTGTTGACTATACACATCAGTTTTTTAAGAAGTGTGTGGGGGTGGTGGTGGTTAGGGGCTTGACTGGTGACAGGGAGAGAACTGGGGAAGTGGTACAGAAATCCACATCAAAATGGAGGTCAGGATCTATCCTCATTTAACATTATTATTTTACAATTCCTTGGTCTTTTCCTCTTTCATATTCTCTCTCTTCCCCCCTCCCACCCCCTCCCTTTGACTAGGAGAAACACTCAGAGAGAAAGAGAGATTGGGATCAGGTCATGGGAGCCTAGTGGTAGTGCACTTGGTTGAGGGCACATGTTACAATGTGCAAGGACCCGGGTTCAAGCCCCCAGTCCCCACCTGCAGAGGGAAAGCTTCATAAATGGTGAAGCAGTACTGCAGGTATCTGTCTCTCTCCCTATCTCCCCAGTCATCTCAATTTATGGCTATCTCTTATCAAGTAAATAAAGATAATAAAAAATTAAAAGAAAAAGAGATCAGAGACTCAGACAATATTGATTACAGTAAAGAAATACACACATGGGAGTCGGGCGGTAGTGCAGTGGGTTAAGTGCAGGTGGCGCAAAGCGCAAGGACTGTTGCAAGGATCTCGGTTCAAGCCCCCAGCTCCCCACCTGCAGGGGAGTCGCTTCACAAGTGGTGAAGCAGGTCTGCAAGTATCTTCCTCTCCCCCTCTCTGTTTCTCTCTGTCCTGCCTAACAACGATGACATCAATAATAACTATAACAATAAAACAAGGGCAACAAAAGGGAATAAATGAAAGAAAGGATGAAAGAAAGAGAAAAGAAAGAAAGAAAGAAAGAAAGAAAGAAAGAAAGAAAGAAAGGAAGAAAGAAAGAAAAAAGGAAGGAAGAAAGAAAGGGAGAAAGACACATATACACACAGCCACCAGGTTTTTTATCAATGGGACTCAGTGCATACATAATACACACATACATAATGACTACAGATTTCCCAAGTCACCTCCTTAGTCACAAAATGTATTATTTACCTTGATTTTACTTATTTATTTTAAGACAGAGGACCAGGGAGGGAGGGAGGGGGGAGACAGAGAGTGAGGTGAGGGGGGAAATGATCCCCTATGGCACTATGGTTTCCTTCAAAAATCAACAGGAGCCAGGTTTGATCCTAAGTCACGCATGGGCACACTGCCCAAACAAGCTATTTTTGCTGGCCCATGGATTTATTCTTAAAAATTCTGCATGATTAGTGGGATTTCAAAAATCTATAGTAAAGTTTATTAGTAGAAGCAATCTGTGATTTTTCACATCAGCATTCTTCTTATAAATCACTCCTATTAATTTCTCAATAATCTTAAGACTATCAGCATTAAGATCTTTCAAAAAACTTTACATGAGAGAATTACATCTTACTAGAGCAACTGCCCACTGGAAGGACTAGTCTGCCATCCCCCTAACTTAGCAGACACTAATGGGATAATAGACACTATAGGTCTGGCTGATATAATAAAATATATGCATCCTAATATATAAACACTACCTGTGATACACCCTAATCAAACATTTCTGACAATTTAACTTAAACAGTTTATGAAAAAAAAAAAAAGCTAACGGAAAAAATACATCAAATTAAAAGTGGACCAATTTGTTCATCTGGATTCTTCAATAAGTTAACTGGACGATAGTGATAGTACTAGTGATGGTGATGATTAAGAAGATTTGTTGGGGCCAGGCGGTGGCACACCTGGTTGAGTGTATACATTACAGTGCACAAGGGCCTGGGCTCATATTCCCAGTCCCCACCTTTAGGGGGAAGCTTTATGAGCAGAGAAGCAGTGCTGCAGGTGTCTCTCTCCAACTCTATCTCCCACTTCCCTCTCAATTTCTGTCTCTATCCAAAATACATAAACACATAAAATATTTTTAAAAGGTAATGTGTCAATTTTAAAAGACATAAGGGACATCACAACCAGATACATGACCACCACTGATAGTGCTAGATAAAACAGCTATAAAGGAAAGTGAGGGTGGGTGGCGGGGTCGAGCGGTGATGCGCCAGGTTAAGTGCACATTCTAAGAAGCACAAGGACTCACACAAGGATCCTGGATTGATCCCCCATCTCCCCAACTGCAGGAGGGCAGCTTCACAAGTGATGAAGCAGGTCTTTCTCTTTGCCTCTCTCTCCCCTTCCCCTCAATTTCTCTCTGTCCTATCCAAAAAAATAAAAATAAATAAATGGCCACAGGAACAGTGGATTTGTAGTACAGGCAATGAGCCCCAGTGATAACCCTGGAGGCAAAAATAAATGAATAAACATTAAAAAGAGGGGAAATATCAGTATGTTCTGAATGTGACCTTTTATTTTTAAATTTTAATGAGATTAAACACATACACAAAGTAAAGCTATAGAGGTACTATCCCTGCATGAAATTACATGTTTAATGGCAGGTTCTCATGAAGAATTATTTTAATTATCCTGTGAATCTTGTTACTTCACTGAGGTACATTTTAGAATCACAACATTGGGGGTTGGGCGGTAGCGCAGTGGGTTAAGCACACGTGGTACAATGCTCAAGGACCAGTGTAAGGATCCTGGTTCAAGCCCCCGGCTCCCCACCTGCAGGGAAGTTGCTTCACAGGCAGTGAAGCAAGTCTGCAGGTGTCTATCTTTCTCTCCCCCTCTGTCTTCCCCTCCTCTCTCCATTTCTCTCTGTCCTATCCAATAACAACGACATCAATAATAACCACAACAATGTTAAAACAACCAGGGTAACAAAAGGGGAAAAAATGGCCTCCAGGAGCAGTGGATTCGTGGTGCAGGCACTGAGACCCAGCAATAACACTGGAGGCAAAAAAAAAAAAAAAAAAAAAAAAATCACCAACATTCTAGAACTTTGTGTCCCAATAATTTTTCTTCTGCTTCTGAATTAATCTTTAATGATGAATCATATGGCATATTGAAAACAGACAAATGGAAAGCTCTCCATCAACTGGGGGCTGGAGAGATTGAGGGTAGAAAGGGAAACCTTAAGAGACAATAATGTGTCAATTCTTCAGAGGCAACTTGATCTGGCATCCACTTTGCTTGTTAAATATGATGCTCAGAAACACTTTACTCTGCATGTGTGAAGATAAAGGCTTCTGCTGTGGATCCTTGTTAATAATTTAATCTGAAACCATTGCTACCATCTGCTCGGTCCATTTCAAAACGTCTGCTGGCACTAAGACTAGTGAAGTCAAGCCACAACATTCATATGACAAATGTTGAACAAATAAAAGGCGAGAGAGACCAAAAAAAAAAAAAAAGCTATTAAAAAATCATAAGTTCAGAACAAAAAGAGTCCTGCTGACACAGCATTCAAAATTCAATCATGTCTGCAGGGATGGAAGGGTACAGCCTCTCTAATGCAGGGTATGGACAACCCAGACCCAGAGACTGTCCTTAAATGACAAATCGAAGTGGGTGGATAGAGACAACTTTGTGATAAGAACGGGCCCTAAGGGTGAAAACAAAGATGAATGAGGGTACATCAAAGGTGAGTAGGAAAAACGAGATTTCATTGGCTTCCAGATGAAGTTGCAAAAAACAAAACAAAACAAAACAAAACAAAACAAAAAACACTAAAGAGTAACTTATCCACTCTTGCTTATTTTACAATACAAATGCCTTGCAGCAGATCACAGAGCTACTCAGGATCTCAGCTAATACTCCATTCTGTGCTTCTGTTCTCAATAGCTCTGGCTACCTGTACCTTCACCATAGAGTGCTAGAGCCAAATCTACAATCCTCCAGACATTCCTGTCTCTATAGCACTTATTTCACTTGATGTTCTTTTGCCTTACATGCTTGCTACCTAACTTATCCACTTGCCATTATCTCTGTTTATTTTTCAAGTTATAATTCAAATGTTAACCTTCCATAAGAAACATTCCTTAACACAGTTATAGTGTCTCTTTAGGGTAACTTTCTCAAAAGTGAACTATGTCTACCCTGCAGAAAGAGAACAAGCAATTTCATTCACTGTAAGCCTTTTATACTTGAAGAAATTGTTCTTCATAACATGCTGCATAGCTCTAACACATCTACCAAAGTATTAAATAGTATGGGTTCATTTACTACCTAATAAATAAATTTTACTATATAAATACAGTTATATCAGATACATAATGAATGACTTGACTCAAAATAGAAATAACCTTTATGTAAAGCTACATATCAATTAGCTTAAGTGTAAACTTAACTCATATTTCCTAATTCAGTTACTCAAAGCAAATTTTCGTTCTTTCTCTCCCCTCCCCTTTTAAGAGAAAGTGGAGAGGGAGAGAAAGAGATTACAGCACCAAAACAGCCTTCAATGTCCTAGGGGCTGGATCTCCTACATGATAAAGCAGCTTATTATTTTTTATTGTTACTGTTGTCATCGTTGTTGGATAGGACAGAGAGAAATGGAGATAGGAGGGGGAGACAAAGGGGGAGAGAAAGATAAGACACCTGCAGACATGCTTCACTACTTGTGAGGTGACTCCTCTGCAGGTGGGGAGCCAGGGGCTCAAACCAGGATCCTTATGCCGGTTCTTTGTGCTTTGTGCCACCTGCGCTTAACCTGCTGAGCTACCACCCGACACCCGACAAAGCAGCTTATTAAGTGAGCTATTTCACCAGCCCAAAAGCATATTTTCAAGATACTTATTAAAGGCCTAGTAATGTAGAGCTGAAGACTTTTCTTCAAGCATTTGGAAATTTAAAATAGAGTTTTATGATGTGTGTGTGTGTGTGTGTGTATTTTAACATTAACTATATATCTTTTCACAATAAAGTGACTGTAAAAGAAACAAATCTCTAATTTTGAAAATAAAAATGAAGCAATGGAACTTTCTCTTAAAGAAAGTCTTCAGGCAGAAAAAAGAAACAAAAAACACCTCACTGTGAAATGAAGAGCCAAAATAAAACATGAAGATCTCAGAGATCTAATTAGAGAGATCCATGTAATTAGTTAAAATGCTTCATTTTCTGGCTCTCTAGTACTTTTAAAATGGAATGAAATGAGGATATGCTTGATTGAAGGCATTATTAAACCTACAAGCAATCTGTACTTAAGAATAATTTTCTACTTATAAAAAAATTGAGAGCAAAGGAGACTTTCTCATCAAGATTGAAGGAGTTCGGGGAACTGTCAAAATAAAGTAGAAAGTCGCCACCTGCAGGATAATGCTGTAAACTCAAAGAGAATTGTACAGAAGATAATTCCTACTGCTGCTGTCCTTTGACAGATAGGTTTTGAAGAAAAGATCAGTCTCCCACTCATAGTCATGTCTCAAAAGAAAGTCCTTATCTCTTACAAGAAAAGGGCCATATGTTATAATCTCTGTCCATTTTGAGTCTCAACAGACAAATTATATCTCATGTTTCCAGAAAGTTATGAATATTCATGAACTATCTAATGGTTTCTGCAGCTAGAATCAGATTAAGGAAGGGTTCCATTATCTAAATTGATAGAGTGGCTACATGTAACTAAATATTATAACTAGGGTTAAAAAAAAAAAAGAGGTCCACACCAATTTACAACCAAAGGTAAACTTTCATAAGAAAAGAATCTAAGGGGAAGTATTTTCATTTGGAGAGATTATTTCAAAGCCACACTGTCTATAAATACAAAACAAAATGTCCAATTTAAAACTGTCAAAGAAAAATCAGATTTATCACAACCTCCGTTTTTTCCAAGTAGAGATCAATGAGTATTAAGATTTAGAGACAAAAATAATTTGAGTTAACTATTTTCTAATAGTTAGAATGTGGGGACAGTCTTTGTGAGCTGCTATATATTTCCTTTCATCTGTCCTATGATTTCCTATACTGTTTCACACAGGTGAAGCTGAGTGCTACAATTAATAAGCTAGTATTATCAGCTGCTTTGTTAAGAAGCCAGCTGGAATCCCCAATAAAGAAATAATAATAGTAAAAAAAAAAAAAGCCAGCTGGTTCGCATGCAAAATGGTAATTAAACAAATTAAGAGAGACCATTTTGGCCTGCTATTGAAATGACAGCAATACTTACAGTGAAAGTCTCCATGAACATTTATGTTCCTAGTAATGGTAAATGTTGATTTGGGTAAGGATAATATGCACTCAATTACTGTTTACTTTCTCTAAAAATTGTATACTATTCTAAACTACTGACTAGATTGAGCAGAATCCTTCAGAGAGAAGCAGGACCTCCTTATTAAGCATAAAGGCCACAAAGGTTTTGTAATCATCTTGGAGGTATCACAGCAGGAGCAAGAGAAAGTCAGTCTGGCATAAAATGATATTCAGAATTAGCCCAGAGCATATAGAACTGACATTAAAATCAGACAAAGACTTTTGAATTAATGAAACCATACTGTAAACTCAATTTCTCATATATACTTTTTCAGAAAGAATATTTTCAATATGTAAACAACAAAAGAGAACAAGTGAATAGAATAAGAAGGTAACTGTTATATGGAACCATATTGCTCAGTAGCTCTAAATTCTGGTAAAATAACTTGCTAAAGTGAGGATTTTATGATGCAGATTTCTAAACTGACACCACAGAAGTGTCCGCAGGCAGGCTAGTTGGCATTCCCTAGTACCACAGGACAATACAATTAGGGCACAGCTGGAAAGGAAGAGATGCATATTGATTGCAGAGTTTACATAATTAGGCCCCCATAGAGCCAGAGAAAAATCAAGTGGTAATCAAAACAAAAATGCTAATACTAGGCTGGCTGGCCTCCTACTCTGTAAAAGTTCAAGACAAAAAAAAAGCAGAAAAATATAAAGGAAGCTCTACATCTTAGCAAATAAATTACTATTACAAAGGATTAAGATCTGTAGTCTTCTCACAAACTCAACAGTAAGTCTAACATATGCAGACAAAACTCTGAAGCTTAGAATTGCAACAATAAGCATAGATATTCCACAATTTGTTCTACTGCATTTTGCAGTTAATTAAAAAAAAAAAGTGAAGAGGGTAGAAATCACTCTAGGATTTGACTGGACTAAAAATAAACTCACAGGCAATCATTATTTTCCTAAACCAAAATAAAAAGTAAGGTAACATGGGGAAGGAAATAAGACAGGAAGGTTTCTACAATCCTAAATTATTTTCCCCCAAGCTCACACGCTGTACATCTTCCAAAAGTCGGATCAATTCACTTTTACTCCATTATCTAAAATACTTATCTTCATACAAATAGTTATCCATATGAATTATATGGTGAAAAAGGTCAAATGAAATTGCCACAATCAACCTTCATTAGCAAACTACTTAAGACTTAAGATGTTCCTAAAACGCTTGTATTTTCCATTCCTATGTTAACGCTTATACAGTTAGCTTTTTTTTTAATTTTTATTTATAAAAAGGAAACACTGACAAAAACCATAGGATAAGAGGGGTACAACTCCACACAATTCCCACCACCAGAACTCTGTATCCCATCCCATCCCATCCCATCCCCTTCCCTATTCTTTATCCCTCTGGGAGTATGGACCCAGGGTATGCAGTTAGTTTAAATGTACATTATTTTATATGTTAAAATATAGTTTAATATGCTAGAACAGAATTATTACAAGCACTATCTGAAAAGAAATACTTACTAACTGCACTCCATTGGACAGAAGAATCAGTTGCAGGCTCCAAATGATATATTATATTCATTATCAAACTGACTCCAGAGCATCTATGAAGAACTCATTCCAGCAGATCATGCCGTGTTGAAAAAGGATAAAATACACATCTCCCCTCACTCACCTCCCTCATTCTCTTGTTAATGCAATCACAACTGCCCATCAAGTACAATAATGCTATCTTCTGAACTTTCCAGCTTCACTTGAAGTGTTCAATACTACCCATCCCCCTTCCCCAAAAGGCCTCTGCTTTCTGCAGCTGCTGAATACCACAAATAGCTTTTTGTATAATTTGATTTAGAATGCACCCCAAACTCGACATGTTGAATGGCAACGTGAATGGTTCATTCAGAGAGAACTCCAATGTGTAGAATGTTCTAAAACATCACAGTGGCAAAGGGGATCACTGGGAAGTCTTGGGGCAGAGAACAGCTTTTAGCAGCAGCCTGCAAATTCCTCTCAGGTCTATGCAAATGACGGGAGAACAGTTTCAGAAGATTCCCACAGTGATCAAAGGACAATCAACTCCACTTGGCAGTTTAGAGGAGGTTTCCCTAAAGTTGCTTCCATTCTCTAAGATAAACTTGTTTTTTCTTCCTGTTTTCCTAATAAAATAAATTTATCTGTGGGTGTTCCAGTTAACCACATTTAGGGGTCAAATTAAAGCTTTCTTTCTTTCTTTCTTTTTTTTTTTTAACTCCTTTGGCTTAATTTTTGTGTATACAACACATAGAGTAAATGCTTGAGGGCCAGAGCAAAATCCATGCAGTTCACTTTGCAGGCCTCCAGGAGCATTCAAAAAGTCATTTGTTCTGGAATTTAATATTATATGATATCAACATGTAACATTCTGGGGCACAAAGAAAGGAGACAATTGCCCACCTTAAAAAGATACATGAAATAGGATTGAAAGGGTAAAGGCTTGGCATATTTAAAACATTTGTCCTGGTGGGCTGTGACAATAGCATAATGGCTTTGTTAAAAGATTTTCATGCCTGAGGAGCTGAAGATTCCCCAGTGCCAACATAAGCCAGGTCAACAGTGCTCTGGTGCCAAAAAAAAAAAACCAAAAAACAAAAACAAACAAAAAAAAAAAAACACCAAAATGTTAAAGCACTTGTCTTTCAGGCAATACCTCACCTGGTACAGCATACATTTTTGCCACGCACAAGGACCAGGGTACACTTATACAATATGGGAACACCTGCGCAGGGGAACCTTCAGTGCTATAATGTCTCTCCTCTTCCTCTGTCTCTCACCTGGCCAGAAAGAGAGAGACAGAGATCCTACCAGAAATAAAGGAATTGTGCCAGTGTTAAAGAGCCCAGTGAAAACCCTGGGGGAATTAAATAAGGGGACCGAGCCATAGCACAGCAGGTTAAGCGCATGTGGTGCAAAATGCAAGGACCAGCCTAAGGCTCCTGGTTCAAGTCCTTGGCTCCCCACCTGAAGGGGGGGTCACTTCACAAGCAGAGAAGCAGGTCTGCAGGTGTCTTTCTCTCCTCCTGTCTTCCCCTCCTCTATTTCTCTCTGTCCTATCCAACAACAACAGCAATGACAATAATAATAATAATCACAAGGGTAACAAAATGGGAAAAATGGCCTCCAGGAGCAGAGGATTTGTAGTGAAGGCACTGAGCCCCAGAGATAACAGAATTACTCTCACCCGCTCCCTCTTAATTAATAAACCTTTTTTCTTTTGGTGGGGTGGGGTGGGGTGGAGCAGACAGTAGCACACCAAATTGAGAGCACAAGGTCCCATGCTCAAGAACCTGGGTTTGAGTCCCTGCTCCCCACCTGCTGGGGAAAAGTTTCACAAGCAGTGAAGCAGGTCTATAGGCACCAATCTTTCTCTTTCCCTACTTCCACCTCCCCTGACAATTTCTCTTTGTTCTATCACATAGAAAGAAAAAAGGAAAAGAAGGGGGAAATAAAGGGGAATAATGACTGACAGGAATAATGACTGGTGGATTCATCATGGAGACACTAAGCCCCAGTGACAGTCCTGGTGGATGATGATGATGATGATGATGATGATGATGATGATGATGATGATATATTGAAGATGTATTTTTTCAAAGAAACAGACTTCACAGAGTAAGCCATTATAAACTTTTTGGTCTACATGTAAGCAGCATTAATTTCTAGCCTTAATTCTGACATTAAAGATGCTTCACATCAAAAACTGCTCTAGGTGGGAGAAAGCATAATGGTTATGCAAACAGACTCTCAGGCCTGAGGCTCTGAGGTACCAGGTTCAATCCCCCACAGCACCAGAAGCCAGAGCTGAGCAATACTCTGAATATATGTGTATATGTAATAGAAATTAAAAAATAGAAATAAATCCCAAAACTGCTTTGAACAATATATATGCGACAGTGAAGACAGTATTTTCTTATAAGAGCTTCTCAATCTTTTATATCTCATGCTCTCTCCCCCTACGGGTGAGATATCTACTCTATAATTGTGCTTATTTGCCACCTCAACTAGGAAATTCACTCCTAGAGAACAGAAACTGGGCTTTTATTGGCTGTGGGGATAGCAGTAAGTTTGCTTTCGTAAGTAATGACTGTAGGTAAGCATTCTGTGTTCCTCCAGGGCTTCTTGTGGGGTGCCTACAGGATTTATTACTCTAGCAAATTATTTTTCTTTATTTCAGGGAAAAGGGGGGGAGAGAGGGAGAAAGAGAGAGAGACAGAGAGAGACCACAGCACCACCCCACCACTCATGAAGTTTGCCCTTTGCATGGTGCACTATTGTGGTGGTCAGGGACTCAAACCTGGGTCTTGCAACAGGGTAAAGTGGACACTGTAACACATGAGCTATTTCTCTTATAGGGAGATAAGAAATTGTACTTCTGTGACAACAAATGTCTTATAAATCATCTCCCCAAGAAAGTGATTTTAGGAAGTCAGGCAGTAGTGCAGCAGATTAAGCACAGTTGGCGCAAAGCACAAGGACAGGAGTAAGGATCCCGGTTCAAGTCCCCTGCTCCCCACCTGCAGGGGAGTCACTTCAAAAGCGGGAAGCAGGTCTGCAGGTGTCTATCTTTCTCTCTCTCTGTCTTCCCCTCCTCTCTCCATTTCTCTCTGTCCTATCCAACAACGACGACATCAGTAACAACAATAATAAAATAATAAGGGTAACAAAAGCGAATGAATAAATAAATATTTTTTTAAAAAGTGATTTATAGAGGGGAAGAAAGGAGAGAATTTAATTGGATGAGAAGAAAACAGACAAAATCAAATGGTAATAAGTCACATGTTAGATAGAAGATGTTTTTCAGTGGGGGCCAGAAGGAAACATCAGGAAAACATGGCAGCATCTTAGCTAGAAGAGTATGTGCTAGTCCCTGATCAGTGAGTAAGGATTAGGTAGATGGAGAAGGATATGAAACACATTGCTACTAAACAAAAGAGCAAGAGCATAAACAGGAGACCAAGTTGTCTGACTTGGGAATGTTGAGTCTTGTGTACAGTTTATACATGGTGCACACTGACTTTCACAGTCCCTGTCAAACTGCCTTTTATAGTGGACTGTGGCTGGAGGCTGGAAATAATCACATTCATATGAAAGTCTCTTGGTATGCAAAGCTGGCAGCCTTGGCTGAGCACTTGAGCCTACACTTTTGCTGTCTGTCTCTCTGTTTCTGTCTCTCTCGGCACTTGCACAAGAGTGGTAACTAAAACCCAGTCCCTATTTTCAGGGGGAATGCTGACAAGGAATTGACACTCATTTTGCTCCTAAGGTGCACAGTGCATACAATGTGGTCTTAAAGTGAAAAGCTGGGAGTCAGCTTTCTGATCATAGCTCTTTGGGCAAGCCAGTTTTGAGGTAGCACTCTGGGAGTTACTCTATAGAGAGTTCTGCTTGGATTTACCAGTGATAAATCCAAGTGACAAATTCCCATGAACTATGGATTAAATCCCTTTCTACTTACATTTCTATCTGCATCTGCAAATAAACTTCCTGTGACAATCTATCAGGCAATCAAGTCAATTTTTTAGTTACTAATTATTTCATACTTTAACAATCGCGAGCTACCCCCCACTGAATAGTCATGACCAAGTCCATGGGTGAAAAGTAGCATGTTTTCTGTTCTTTTTTTTTTAATACTATCCTCCATATTAATTAACTGTGATTCTGAAATATTGTATAAATTCTGATAAAGAACATGCAAGAACATCTAGCCACCATCAGCATTTAGGGAAAGACCATCAGATACTTAAAACAAGAAGGCAAACACCTTGTTAAGGTAGCTAAGAAGGCTATGCCAAAATACCTAGATGCAAACAACAAAATCTACTTATTATCTAAACTTAAAAATGCCATTAAGAGATTTTCAGAAATGTAGAGGATACATTTACATGCCACACAGGCATAATTGTTACAGGAAAACGTGCTTCTGCTGCCACCTGCTGGTTATCTATCACTGGTCATCAGGGAGCATATGTAAGTCTGGATGCCACAGCTAGGAGAGAAAAAGACTAATGCTGTTGGGTTTATCAATAGATCCAAGTAACCTATGGAGCTATGATGCAACTGTCCTCAGTTTGACAGAGTCTAACTCAAATTCCTGCATTCTAACAGCAAGGGAGTTTGGAAATAGGTGGCATTAGATTAACTAACTTCATAGGAGAGAAAGCAAGACAAGTCAGGGAGTGATGAGAGCTGAGAGTGTGAATGACAGAACTTGTTTGTTTGGTTTTGTTTTTGTTTAGGAGGGGAGGGAAGGGAGATGTTCATGCTCAAATTTACATTTATAACAAAATGTAATAGCCATAAAGAGTGAAGGTAGAAAGTTAAAAGGATTGATTTCCAGGAAACCAGAACTCTTCGTAAAGTGAGGCAATGTGACTTCATAAATTAAAAAACCAAGTTCAATAGATTCAAAATTTCCAGTTACATTATGTGTTTAAAATTGTGGCAAAATAAAACTAAAAAGTTTATGTTTGACCTTCATTCTCTGCTGTATAATGTATTCTCATAGAGAAAACAATGAATAGTCTAAACAATGATATAGTGACGTTAATACTTATTACAAAATAGCACTGAAGAAAAGAACACCCTATGTGTTAAGTATCTACACTGAAAAAAATTCTGATTTTTCTTTTTTTTAATATTTATTTTCCCTTTTGTTGCCCTTGGTTTTTTGTTGTTGCAGTTATTATTGCTCTTGTTGTTGATGTCATTGTCATTGGATAGGACAGAGAGAAATGGAGAGAGGAGGGGAAGACAGAGAGGGGGAGAGAAAGGGAGACACCTGCAGACCTGCTTCACCGCTTGTGAAGCAACTCCCCTGCAGGTGGGAAGCCGAGGGCTCGAACCTGGATCCTTACGTCTGTCCTTGCACTTCATGCCATATGTGTTTAACTCACTGTGCTATCGCCCGACTCCCCCAAAGTATGATTTTTCTAAGCATTATATAAATAAGTCTTCTTTTAACACAGCAGAAGTCAATTTTACTATGCATATAGAAATTAATCTTCAATAATATTTCAAAGGACCATTTAGTGATAATAACCTAGTAGAAAGTAAATCTTCAATAATCAATTCTACTGTTCTTTTGATAAAGTGAAGGCTTTTATTTGGCAATCAAATGAAATTTCTATGTATCTCATAACTCAAATATATTTATTTCAACATAAACAACCATATAGGATAACAACAAATGCATGAAATATTAACGAACCTATCCAGTTTTTTAAAAATGCAAGAAATATCATCCTTCATGAAAAAAAAGCAATGAACTATCATCTCAACACATGAATTATTTAATTTTGTGAGTCTAATATGATATTTGTACAAGATATATTTTCAACTGTCCATGGTACACAGACCCCATCAGTAACTCAGCAGGGATGCAAGGGAAGTTTTCGTAAACAATCTTTGAAAGCAAGCACACTGTCAGTAGATTGCTGTCTAGTACTGGTTTCCTCACAGTTCAGAAAGGAACAGCTAGGAGTTTCCAACAGGGTATCTAAAGAATAATTCTCAACTCTTATACTGGCAGCTTCCCTTAAATGTTTAGGTTCAGAATATTTTGTTTAGCCTGCTTTTTTTATTTGTATGTTTCCCACATATATGAAATGTCCCAACTTTGTTTCAATGTGAGACCCTGTAAATGAACTCAGGGCCTCATGTATTACTGCTTAGCAATATCTTGAGCCCAATTTATTCATTACTTCTATGCCCCGGCCAGCGGGGCGGTGAACAGGAGCTAGGAACCTCAGGACCTGGAATGACAGGGACAAGAGAGACGAAAAAACGACAGCAAGACAGGATTCTGATCAAGCTGCAAAATTTTACTGTGTTCACAGGCATTATAAGGCTTTGGGGAAGGGGGATTGCAAGAGGAGAAGGAGGAGGGGGAGCAATTATCAGGGTGGAATGTTCCTTGCAACATACAATGGCCGAAACCATGTTTGTTACCACAACTATGTGTTGTGTCACTTGATTTCTGATAAATGGTCTACCTGAGGGCAAATGGTCTGCCCGTGGGGGAAATGAAAACTTGTCTCGAGGGCTTCCATTGTTTCAAAGCTTATCAAGCAGAGAAATGGCTCCTGGCATCTCCTCCCTTCGTTATAATTTAACTGAGGCAGGTAATCGGGGTTGAGGGGTGGAAACCTTAACAGCAGTTTTGGTGGGCATTAACCAGAGGGGAAAGTATTGACCTGATTCCTCCCGCGGGGTGAGTGCAAAACCAATCTTCCCACATCTTATAAGCTCTTGGTGTCTTTTTGGGGAGGGGAGGCAGAGCCACAGTTTCCAGGGAAACAATTTTTGTTGCTGACACCAACCTCCATGCAAATCAGGTTTGCTTCACGGGGGACTCAGAGGCGGACTATAGGGTCCTCCCCCTGCAGTGCTTTGCCTTGCACCCCTTACTGGTGTCCTTGCCCTGCCAAGGTTGGATGTCTCAATGCATAATTCTGAGTTTTATGCCATCCGAAAAGGAGGTCTGTCATCCTCAGGTTCAGCCAGGCCTCTATCAGCCAAATCAAGTCTGTGATAATGTATTTGCAAAGGTTTTGATGCCAAGGAGTCAATCTGCCGTTTTATAAAATCAGTAATCTTATTGAAAATAAAGGGTCCTAAGGTAATCATTAACAAAAGACTAATCAGGGGTCCCATAAGGGGCATCAAAGTGTCCTAGCGTGCCACCAGCAAGTCTAAGGGAAGCAGTCAGTGAATGTGATGTCCAGGGGAAGAAACACAGCATGTCTGGTCCTCTGGTCGTCAGCCCCAACTGATGAAATTTTTCTTCTTCATAGAGGGTCAGCTGTGGAACAAGCAAAACTAGGAGGCAAGGACTAGGTAGAGAAGAATTGACATGAAAATATAGGGTGGTGTTGTACCAAAACACAAAGGAGGTGCATACACATTAGAAGTCAAAGTGAGGTTCCTTGAACATGAGGAATATTTGAGAAAAGTGAGCAGTCAATGAACATGCAAAGATGAAGTCAGTAGTGGTAGGTCAGCAGAAAGAGAAGACTTGGATAGGCTGGTGCAGTTAGCTGGAGTATATACTGCCATGGCGTCCTTTGTGGTAAGGACTTGCCAACAGGGACTGTGGATTTTGCAGGAGCAATAATGTCATCCACCATAACAAAAGGAAAACAAACATGGACATCCAGTGTTGAAAAAGAGAAAAAAGGAATATGTCTCTGTGACTGGAAAAGTGGGTGGCTTTGTCAATGAGATACAATAAATGGACAATTCGAATTTTTATAAATATTAAGGTTTAGTATAGTTACTTGACACTTTAGCCAACTGAATATTGGGGGGGTGCATTCCCCTTCTTTTTTATTTATTTATTGATATTTTAATGTTCTAAAGGAAACAAAAATACATGGATTGGATGTCTACTGAAGCAAAACAGAGCATATGACTGTTAAGGTTTTTGAGCTTTTTTTTGTTTGAGCTGTAGCCCACATAAATTTAGAAAAAATACCAAGAAAAAAAAAAGTTTTTGTTTACTAAACATGGGCAGGTGAATTACATCAATCTGTCAGAGAGCATTGACTTTTATCAATGGAGATTAATCTTAAAAGTCTGAATAGCAGGATCTTAATTAAACAATACAGGAGCCAGTAAAGTGCTCTCACTATGGCAGGTCAAGCGTTAAAATTTTAAGAGGCTTGTAAAGAAATGAGAGAAAATTTTTTAGGATATGAGTGACTTTAGGAGTCATCACATACCCATAAATAAAAAATGAAAAATGTTTAGTTTTAATTTTTACCATATGAGCAGTCAGTTCTTCATGTGCAGATGTACCTATAATTATTTACTTAGGGAGAGAACTTGTACCAACTTAATTGATGATCTAATGGTTAGAATTGGCTTGAGTTCTTTTATACGATTTTAAAAGGCTCTTTATTAAAATATACCAATATGTTATAGAAAGTCAATACCTAATGTGTTGACATGATAAAATGTTTACCATTTTTTAGCATTATTTTAAACTGATTAGACAGTTTAAGTACAATACTATAACTTAGTTTACTAAGATCTTTACTCATCACAAGGCTATCATGAGTAAGCGTAGATATAAAACTCTTAATAGATTTTGCTCTATAGAACTCTAATATGGCAACTTAAAAGGCTAAAATAAAACTTCATAGCTTAAATGTTCAAAATAATAATTTTGTTAAATCAGGATTTGCCAAAACAAATCTTCAGACCAGAAGCACCATGTATTCCCTTAACTTATCAAGAATAAACCTCTGGCAGTGTCTTAAACCAGATAATTTTTAAAAGCAGAAAGATATAAAGAGGCTCAGAGCTCCTGCTCCACAGATTGGCAAACACTTCAGTCAATCATTCTTAGCCACAAACGCCCCTCCTGGGAGGCTGTGTTAGAAATCCAAAAGCCGCTTTTCAAAGGGAAAATTTTTCTTTTCATCAAGAATGTCTGTTTTAAGTCTGTACCTTGTTTTCATTAATGTGTGTTAACCCCTAAGTAACTAAAGTTTGTTTTACGTTTTAAATAAGATTTAGTTAAGCTAAATGTGGTTTTAAAGATCCCGACTCATAGAGTTGGCACACCTTTACCAAAGTAAAATATAGGACAGTTTCATCCTTCTGATAGCTAATATCACCATCAATTCATTAGTTAAAAGATTTTCTGAGATATCTAGGCATGGTAAAATGCCTCTACAGTCTCTCTCACTCTTGTGAGAATTGTAAATCTTACCAGCACCCCAATATCAACTGCCACTGTTAGTAACAAATTCCATGCTTGACTGGCTTTCTAATAACCCAATCAGTGTAGAGCAGTGGCCTTGCCAAGAAAAAACGGTTAAATGTGGTATTCCTGGCCTGATAAAAATTTTTATTCGGCAGATGTGATTCAACAAAATTATTTAGTGTAAAATGGTCATCTAAAAGAAATGTTAACAGTAAAAATTTATTTTGAACATTTCAGCTATAAGGTTTATTTTAGCTTTTTAAGTTACCTATCCAAATCAAAGTGAAAGATCAATTAAGTTGTGTACCCACCCTTGTTCATAGCTGCCCTAAGGGTGTGATAGCTTTGTGATAAACAAAGATCCTAACAAAGTTTAACATTTTACTTAAAATTGTTTACAGGCGGTGAAGCAGGTCTGCAGGTGTCTATCTTTCTCTCTCCCTCTCTGTCTTCCCCTCCTCTCTCGATTTCTCTCTGTCCTATCCAACAGTGAATGACATCAACAACAATGATAATAATAATAACCACAACAAGGCTACAACAACAAGGGCAACAAAAGGGGGAAAAAAATTAAATGGGTTACTAAGTGCACAAGGGCCCGCGTTCAAGCCCCTGGTCCCCACCTACAAAGGAAAAGCTTCACGAGCGGTGAAGCAGGACTGCACATGTCTCTCTGTCTATCTTCCCCTCCCCTCTCAATTTCACTCTTTCTCTATCCCGTAATAAATATATTAAAAACATAAATGGGTTGGCCATAAAGAATATGTGGAAGTAATTTCAGGGCTGGGAAAATAGCTCCTCTGGACAGTATACTACTTTGCCAAAGGTTTATGATCCACATTCCAGGCCAGTACCCACCACATTGGAGGAAGTTGTGACCTACCTCTTTTTACCATCTTTCTCCACCTCTTCATTTCTGTCTCTCTCTGACAAAAATAAATAACAGTCAACCCCAAAGTAATAAAGATGGGGTTGGGGAAGAACAAAGAGCAGAAGAAGAGTAATTTCAAAAATTAAAATAGGTTATTACAACTTAAAAGAAAAAAAAACTTATTTGTTTTTGAGCACCCTTAATTTGTTTCTGCTTCTACAGACCACTGAAAAGCCTTTTTTTAGATTCATATTACTAAACATAATTCAACAATGTGGGTTAATGAATGGCAGTAATCTTCAGGCAGAAAGACTAGAAATTATTTTCTGAATTAATGAGTTTGATTAAGAGGGAGGGAGGGAGAGAGAGAGAGGGAGAGAGAGAGAGAGAGAGAGAGAGAACGCATTCTCCTTCTTCCCTCTTTGGTAGCCATCAATTTCCAAACAACTAACAAGGGCTGGATTCACATTCCAGAATATTTCTGAGAATCTCTCATTTGGGCTCACTCAGGACATATTATTAGAGTAGGTCAGATTCACAAAGTCTTGCAGCTCATCCAATATTTTTTTTGTATTGATGAAGGGGGGAAAAAAAACAAAGGAGAGGGCCAGGGGAGGTGGAGAAAGATAGGACTTTAATGAAAGCACTGTAAGGCTTTAAAGAACTGGAGCAAATAGCTCCAGGAATAGAAGATAATGGCTTGAGATAGGGGAATTTTTCATTAGGAACCTACAGTAACTGAGTATGAAGTCTCTGATGATTTAAGAAAGAAAATCCCAAATCTATTGTCTATATTATAGATATAGCCTAGTGCCAAATGGTTAAGACTGCTTAGTAGTTTTATTTACTATTATTATTATTATTGTTATTATTATTTTCTTCCAGGGTTATCACTGGGGCTCAATGCTGGCACTATAAATCCACTGCTCCTCGAGGCCACTTTTTTCCTATCTTATTGGATAGGACAGAGAGAAACTGAGAGGAGGAGGAGACAAAGAAGGAGAGAGAAAGATAGTCACCTGCAAATCTGCTTTGCTGCTTGTGAAACATCTCCCTTGCAGGTGGACAGCCTGGGCTTGAACCCAGATCCTTGTGAGATCCTTGTGCTTCATACTGTGTGCTTAACCAGGTGCACCATCGCCTGCCCCCCTGTTTAGTATTAAGTGCAGAATTGATGTTAGAGAAACAAAAATAACTAAAAGCTAACAGTGCTTACTCTGAGCTGAACATTTCTGTGCATTATTTTATTTAATTTAGAACCCAGCCCTCAGATGTTTGAGCTGTTCTATGATCATTTTTAAATTGAGGAAATGGAGAACCCGAGAAACTAAGTAATTTTCAATGGCTCTAAGTATGCTAAGTGGTGGGGTAAGTGTTCCATATCTGGGATGCTGGAGACACTACCCTAATAATTCTCCACTGCATAGAAAGGGGAGAGAGAGAAAGAAAAAGAAGGAGGATGAGGAAAAGGAGGGGAAGGAAGAGGAGGGAGAAAGAATCAGAATATCATCCTTATGATCTTATGTTTGAGAGTTCAATGCATTTTCCACTGCACCACCTCCTGGGTTGTGGTATTCATGTATTTTAACATAACCTGATACATGACCTTAAGACTGAAAAAAAAACCCATCTTGATACTATACACTGTTTGTCATTCTTGGAACTATTAAGAAATTCTTCTGTCTTCTATCCTGCTTTACTGCACTAGACATAGACTTTGAAAAGGAAATAGACTGTGTGTGTGTGTGTGTGTGTGTGTGTGTGTACACACACATTAGTTTCTTTGCCTTTGCTTTGAAGTCTTTAAACAAGAAAGCAATTGAGTGAGCTGTATAAGCAGTACACAAATCCATATCATCCCTCTTTGGTCTCCTCCTCTCTACCTTATGTCAATAAGAGATCAGGATCAGCACATGAGGCAGCAATGGAATTTGTAGAGATAAGCATTTATTTCATAGTCATTAATTTTGGGAATTAAAGGACAGAGAAAAAGTAACACTATGAAACACAAAAAATTGTGCAGACATTTAAGTGGCCATTCCACATTTGCTCATAAACAGCAGTTGGATACACTGAAACAGGAAAGGCAGAAGGAAAGGCAAAAGGTTTCTTTCCTTTTTTCTTAGTCAGATGTGACAAAACCATAAGGTTTATAGTTTGTTGAACCATGAAAACAAACAACCTCATTTACATCAGTGAATGGCAGCTGAATTTATAGATCATTGGCAAGTCAGAGTACAGTGGGATTAGCAATATCCTGGAATGTACTGGGAGTATTTACATTTAAACAGTGGAGAGAAGACAGACTACACTGCAACCCTAGTCACTTAGGAAATGGAAAACCCAAACTGAAGAGAGTCTCTATGACACTGCAGTATGAAAAATATCAGCCAGATCTGCAGAGGCTGTGAAACATTTAATATAGACATATGACAGCAAGAAAAATGGCAGTGAAATCTTAACCAAATCAATGCATCCAGTACCAAATCAATGTATCCAGTACCAAATCAGTGCAACCAGTACCACTTAAGAAGGCATCCAGAGACACCAGGCATGGGATAGCAACCCTTGAGCACCATTACTCTGGTGAAACCTTTCCTAGCTCATGGGACTCATTAATTCCATTTCAGGTGGCTCACTTCCTAACAAAGTCAAAGGACCTAGATATAGACCAGGATGTATGAGATAAGAGCACATATGCACATGCATCTATAAGTAAGGGGGAAATATATACCTTAAAGTAAAAGTGCACAATAGCTAGTTTGCAGTGACCTGATAAGTACAGCAAGCAAGTAGAAAGACCCAAAAAGACACCATAAAGTACTCAATCAAATAGTTTCTACTGAGATCTAGATATCCTCCTTACCTACTTCCTATTACACTTCCCTCAATCACTCTAAGGCTAACCTTGTCAGACAAAGTAAGGACTACAAAAGCTGGATAAGCATACTTTAATGATGGTTCTTTTGGTCACTAGCAAGCTGCCCCATCATCTGGGGCCACAGTCAGGGAATTCTGGGATTCCTACATAGACATGTTGGGCCTAGACCTCTACAAATCTTTCTTCACCATCGCTGGTAATCTCTATCAGGAGCAGCATTTAGGACCCTCTTGTGGGCCTCCATATGATCATACCCTCAATGTGGAACAATGATGGTGGGGACCGCCTTACTCTCCAAAGGGAGGCTGGGTCAACATACTTTGCCACTGGAGGCCGACGGGTCCTAAAATGAGTGCAGCCTAGAATGATCCTAGCAATGACCACAGAATGAGAGCTCAGACCTACAGAAATACAGAGGTTAGAGGCTCGTGTGCTGAATATGGGCCCCAGATCAGATCGATGGATTTTACAGTTAAGGGTATTTACGTCTTTTTCCCATATTTGGGAGCTACTCTATGTCCTACTTCAGCTTTCTAGTCCTATTTCCAACTCTGACACCATCTCCTCAGACAATACTCCTAGCCCACCTGCATGTTAGGTGTTAGGCTCAAGCAAACATTGGTTGGAATATAAACCCCTTGGAATATACCTAAAATAGACCTACTAGCTTTTTCCAAAATGTAGAGCCCAAATCTCATCTGCTATATTCTTACCTTTAGGTTCCTGATTATTAAACAATTTGTTCTGCTTTATATCTTAATGCTTTTCAGCCACCAAGTTCCAGATGCTACCATGAGGCCAACCTGACTTCCCTGGGTAAACTCACCAATGTGTCTTGGAACCCCACCTCTCCAGATCACTGCCCCACTAGGGAAAGATAGAAAAAGGCTGGGAGTATGGGTCGACCTGCCAACACCCATGTCCAGCAGAGAAGCAATAATAGAAACCAGACCTTCCACCTTCTGTACCCAATAATGTTCCTGGGTCCACACTCCCAGAGGGATAAAGAATAGGAAAGCTTCCAATAGGATATGGAACTATGGTGGTAAGGATTGTGTGGAATTGTACCCCCTCTTATCATACAGGTTTTTTTTTTAATTTTTTTTAAAGATTTATTTTATTTATTCCCTTTTGTTGCACTTGTTTTATTGTTGTCATCGTTGTTGGATAGGACAGAGAGAAATAGAGAGAGGAAGGGGAAGACAGAGAGGGGGAGAGAAAGATAGACACCTGCAGACCTGCTTCACCGCCTGTGAAGTGACTCCCCTGCAGGTGGAGAGCCAGGGCTTGAACTGGGATCCTGATGCTGGTCCTTGTGCTTTGCGCCACCTGCAGTTTCTTTTTGATCATTATTAAATCAATTTTTTAAAAAAGTTACAGGGTGTAGCTAAGCTCCAAGCAAGTTTACCATTTACAAGTTAGAGAAGAAAGAGTTGAGACCCATAGAAGACTCACAGGGAAAGTATGGAGAGAAATCATGCTTTTTGACATAATTATAATGCTTTATAACTAAATTTCAGATTATTGCATAAGTGAAAACTATTCAAACTTTATTTCTGATAATACTTTTTCAAATGCATTCCTAATATTCAAATCTGGAATAACAATTGTGCCAAGTGTTAGAATCAAAGAAGTAAATGCAGAGTATCAATTTAGTAACGAATCTGAATTTCAAACACCATTACATCTTACAGAAAAATTAAAAATTAAAAATGTTGCTGAGACAAAGACTAGTTTAGAAAAGCAAGACAAGGTAGACAACATCTGAAACACAAAATATATTTGCAGTAGATCAAATACTACCTTCCTTTAATTTAGGCCACACTAAAATCCTAGCTGTATTTCCTTCCCAACTTGAGGACAGAAGCCATTGACCTAATAATTCCAGTTTGGATACAACAACACTCAATGCTTTAACAGCTGGGAGAAAGTCCAAGCCTGTCAGATAATAAGGGACTACAAAAGATGGAAATGGTCAAGAAATTGGCTCCCTTAATGATAATATCTTTGGTCAATACCAAGTTACCCCATCACCTAGAGGCCTAGTCAGGGAATCCTAGGATTTCCCCTCCAATAGATATGATGGGTCTAGACCTCTAATAGACCCCTCTTCTCCATCATCACCGGTCACTTCCATCAGGAGCATCATCATAAGCCCTTTTGAGGGCCTCTCCAAGACCATGCCCTCACTCCAAAGTAGCAATGGTAATGACTGCCGCACTCTCCAAGGAGAGGCTGAGTCAGTCTACTCTTGTACTTGAGGAAGACTGGTCCTGAAATGAGTGCAGCTTAGAAAGTTCCTATATGTGACCATGGCCCAGACTCACAGGGACTTGGAGATTATACAGCATAAATATAAGTATAAATACATGGGCCCTGGGTCATGTTGATGTGGTAAACAGTTGATTATGTTTATATATTCAAGTTTAGGAGTTCCTCTCGGCCCTAATCCACCTTTCTAGCCCTATTCTCAACTCTGACATGATCTTCCTAGACAGTATTTTTACTCCACCCACATGTTAATTATCAGTCATGGGCCCTTAAGAATATACCTAAAATAGACTTCCTAGCTTCTTTTCACCCTAAAATCCCTATTCTCACTTGCTTTAGTCCTGCTATATGGTTCCTGTTTATTAAACATTTTGACACCAAGTAATACATTTTGACACCTAGGCAAATGACCTCACCAATGTGCCCCAGAACCTCACCTCTCCAGAACCCTACCACACTAAAGAACAACGGAAACTGGCTGGTGGTATGGATTGACCTGTCAACACCCATGGCCAGTGGAGAAGCAATTACAGAAGCCAGACCTCACACCTTTAGTACCTCAGAAAGAATTTTTCTCTATACTCCCAGATAGGAGGAGAAAGGTTAGGGGAAAATGACTAGAGGGCTCTGAAATATGATTCCATTAGAACCTATAGAGAAAAGAGGGAGGAAAATGAAGAAGAAAGGAAAGACATTCAAAAGCATCAATAGGTGTAGATGTGACTTAGAAAGGTTGAGAAGGCAGGACCATAGAAAAAATGAACAAAAATATATATAGAGAGATAGACAGCTAGTTATACAAATAATAGTCAATCAATAGGTGTGACCTTGGGAGAAACCACTGCAGTTTCCAATGGTGAGAATGGGGGGATTCTGGGGCTGGGGGTGGTGTGGAATTAGAACCCTGTTATCTTATAATTCTGTGAGCCAATATTAAATCAATAAAAATTATAATAAAAATACTACCCTCATTTCCAAGGTAAGGATTATGTCTCAATTCATTACACATACAAAGTAATCAAAGAGGAGAACACAGGTCCAAAAAGGATGACAGAGGACCTAGTGGGGGTTATATTGTTATATGGAAAACTAGGAAATGTTATGCATGTACAAACTATTGTATTTACTGTCGAAGGTAAAACATTAAGTCCCCAATAAAGAAATTTTAAAAAATAAATCAAAGCAAGTAAAAAAAAAGTCAAGTTTTAAATTTTTGTTGGCGTTAGTGGCCTATTAACTCAGTAGTCTCACCTTGCTCTTTTATATTTTGTTCTCAAGAAAGATATAAGTAGTAGTCATTTTAATTTCTGCAAAGGCAAATTATTAAGTGGGATTACTAATTCTGAAAAATTCTACTCCTCTATTATCTGCTTTTACAGAAAGTTATTCTCATTTTTATACCAAGTCAAGCATTTTAATATTTAACATGAACAAATTCAGTAAACTAGTAAAGCATAGTCCAGACATAAGACAGCATAGCCCAGTCTTTGTCAGTCCTGCACATCACAACTAAACTGAATGACTTTTCATTGCTGCTATCAGAGTACAATATTATGCTTCTTAAATGAGGCCAAAATCAAATCCTGTCTTTCCAGTAACCAATGATCAGTACATGCCAAGCATCAAGGAATCTGTGGTAAAGTGAACAGCTCTCAGAAAGACAACTTTCAAAAATAGTGATTAAAAAATGTGATCGTCTCAAAGTAAAAGACTCTGGGGTGGGGGGAGAATACAGGTCCAAAAAGGATGACAGAGAACCTAGTGGGGGTTGTACTGTTATATGGAAAACTGGTAAATGTTATGCATGTACAAACTACTGTACTTACTGTCAAATAGAAAACATTAATTCCCCAATAAAGAAATTTTTAAATTTTTATATTTATTTATTTATTTTCCTTTTTGTTGCCCTTGTTGTTTTTTATTATTGCTGTAGTTATTGATGTCATCATTGTTGGACAGGACAGAGAGAAATGGAGAGAGGAGGGGAAGACAGACAATGGGAGAGAAAGACAGACACCTGCAGACCAGTTTAACCACCTGTGAAGTGACTCCCCTGCAGGTGGGGAGCCAGGGGCTTGAACCGGGATCCTTAGTCGGTCCATGCACTTAGCACCACCTGCGCTTAACCCACTGTGCCTGACTCCATAATAAAGAAATTTTTTTAAAAAATGTGATCATCTAAAACATTCTATTTTTACACATAACACTTGGGGGGGGGGAATCAAGATTAAGCCTTTGATATTCTACCACCAAAACAATCTTCATTCTCTGATTTATTATTGTTAACCTTTCCTTCATGAAGTCAGCATTTAATAATGTGAGACCACTCCTTGGTTGGTTTTTCTACTGGAATCCTTAAGAGTCTGGCACACACTCAGGGGCATGTCTCAGGTCAACTGTGATGTTCTAGATCAGTCAGAAATAAAGACTCTTTTCAGCTGCCAGAAAAGATGTTCAGTTTTAGTGGTTGTCAGACACAATCCATACAATAAGAAGACCCGCTAAAAATGAAATCTTCTAAACAAAAAGGTTCCCAAACCAAGACATTTCAATGCTCAACTCCCACTTTTTTGTTTTGTTGGTGCAGTAGTTTTCTATTACTGTTGTAATATGAATTTGACACCTCAAAACTAACTTCTAATCTCATAGATCTAGAAAGCCAGTGTTTTTGCTAGCTTAGCTAGGTTTTCTGTCCAGGGTCTCAAAAGGCCTCCACTAAGGTGTTGGCCAGCTTGGGCTCTTATCTGGAGATTGTAAAGGAAAATCTTAGCTCACATTCAAATAGTTGGCAGAAATTCGTTTCTTCTATTTCCTAGTGATTTTCTTCACCTTCAAGTCAGAAACAGTACACTGAATCCTACTCTGAGAATTTCTCTGACTTTCTCCTTACCATGAACCAAGGAAAACACTGCTCTTAAAGGTGGTTATATTAGGCCCCAGTGAATAACCTACTCTAGTCTTCCTTCAAGTCACTTGGTAGTAGTCTGCCAAGTCTGCCTGCCTGCCTACCTACCTGCCTTCCTTGCTTCTTTCCTTCCTTCCTTCTTTCCTCCCTCCTTCCCATTCCTTCACCACTGGGTATCACTGGGATTCAGTGCATGTGCAATTCTACCAATCTTAGTGATTTATTTATTCATTTATTGAGAATGAAATACAGGTGAGGGTGGTGGAGAGAGAGAGAAGGAGAGGTACCTACTACAATGCTGTACACATCCTGCAGCTTCTCCCCTCTCCCTTGCAGGTAGGAACCAGGGGCTAGAACATGGGTCATCCTGCATGGTAACATAATGCTCTACCAGCTTTGGCATCCACCTGGATCCCTGCCAACTCCTGTTTTGCTATGTAATATGACAAGTGTAGCACCAGAGAATTAAAGTCATGGGGATCAAAATTTTGTCTATCATATTATCATGGGAAAGTAGATTCCCATCATTCAGAAGGCTTAATTAGGAACTAAACAGGTGTTTCTCTCCTCTCCTCTCCCGGGTCAACTAGGAATACCAAAGGAGATCATCTGGGACGGCAACAAGGTGGGACTAGAATGACCTCAGGAACCCACCAAATCACCAGTGAGTGCAAATACATGTGGCTCATGGACAGAGAGGAGCCTAGGGAGAGATTAAGTAGCTGGTAACAGTCCAGCAGTTTACCAGTTGAGGCACCACCTTTAGTCTGTTTCACCAACCAAAAGACGGCTGAGGGGAGGAGAAGACTCCCCTAAGACTCAACAAATGCAACTCCACCAGGTTCCAGATGCTGCCTGATGCCAGCTGGACTTCCCTGGGCAGTCGACCCCACCATGTGTCCTGGAGCCCCACTTCCCCAGAGCCTCACCTCATTAGGGAAGCATAGAAACAGGCTGGAATATGGACCCACCTGTTAACGCCCATGTTCAGCAGGGAAGCAATTACAGAAGCCAGATCTTCCACCATCTGCACCCCATAATGTCCCTTGGTCCATACTCCCAGAGGGATAAAGAATAGGAACGGTCGGAGTCCAGCGGTAGCGCATCGGGTTAAGCGCATGTGGCACAAAGTGCAAGGACCGGCATTAAGGATCCTGGTTCGAGCCCCGGCTCCCCACCTGCAGGGGAATCGCTTCACAGGCAGTGAAGCAGGTCTGCAGGTCTTATCTTTCTCTCTCCCTTCTGTCTTCCCCTCCTCTCTCCATTTCTCTCTGTCCTATCCAACAACAATGACATCAAATAACAACAACAATAAAACAAGGGGGGAGGAAAAGGAAAGCTATTAGGGGAGGGGATGGGATACAGAGTTCTGGTGGTGGGAATTGTGTGGAGTTGTACCCCTCTTATCCTATGGTTTCTGTCAGTGTTTCCTTTTTATAAATAAAAATTTAAAAAAAAAGAATGCTTAATTATAGAAGACTCAGACCATTGTACCTTGATAATCAACTACGGGTCATTCATTAAATAGTGCATTTGTATTATTCTTGAATGGATTAATACTTTAAATTTAGACCACTGTTCTTAAAACTAAACACTACATCCCTTGTCCTGAATACCTGGATCTGGTTGGTAACATTCTCATTATCCCCATAGATTATTATGGTACAGCATACATGGTGTATGAAAAATCCTTTTTATTTTAGGATTTCTTGGCATAGTCACTTTCCCTTCTAAGACAGATAATCTTAATGGAATCCTTTGTGCATTTCAACTCCTCGGTCACTATTTAAAGGGAACAGCTGAATTGAGCCAGAATGTCCCCAGCATGAACTGTTTATAAATGCATACAAGTGCAGAGTGACACATTCTATTTAATTTCTAATAATAAGCTAGATGATAATTCAGAATGTCCACTCATATTTTTTTGAACATTTTCAGGCACTAATGAATAAGTTCAACCAACAGTTATGTGACTCTTAGCATCAAGGGTAATGAATAAAACAAATTCTCTAGGCTCTTATTGCCTAAGAAAACATGTCTTTGTGACAATGCTATAAGTAGTATAAGTGATGGATGAAACATCAATTTTGGAATATCAGTTAGGAAGGGCTCTCAGGAGGAGTTAACATTTGACAATCCTGGGCCAGGTGGTGGCACACCTGGTTAAGTGCTCACATTACAGTGTACAAGGTCCCAGGTTCAAGCACCTAGGGGGTAAAGCTTCAAGAGTGGTAAAGCAGAGCTGCAGGAATCTCTCTGTCTCTTTCCCTCTCTATTTCCCCCTCCTCTCAATTTCTCTTTGTCTCTATCCAATAATAAACAAATAAAATATTTAAAAAGAATCTGACAATCCTATTGGTCACATCTAAATGTTAGGAAGGGGAGATTCTCTAAACTGAGACTGTCTAAGCTGAGATTCTCTAAACTGAGATTGTCTAAACTGAGATTCTCTAAGCTGAGATTCCTGGCACATGCAAACCAGCTTTATTCTGAAGGTAATGAGATAGTGAGAATGGGATAATGTGGTGAGGGTGGACATAGGGGTTGTAGGGAAATTTATAAAAATGTTATCAAACCTAAATGTCTATCAATAGATGACTAGATAAAGAAGTTATGGGACATAAATTCAACAGGATATGACTGCTATTTTAAAAGACCATATTGTATTATCTGGGACAAACTGGATGGAACTAGAGATGGTTATACTTAGTGAAATAAAGAAGGAAGTAAAAGACCAGATGATCTCACCCATATTTGGAATATTAAGGAGTTGAAATACATGAACTTGGAAAGGGAAAAAGGGGGGGGCAGATTTTTTTTACAACCTTGTGAGAACTATGATAGTTATCCTTGGGAGCAGAGATATGTCACAAAATTTGGTGGTAGATACGGTGAGCTATACCACTGTAATCTTATAAGTCATTACTGAATTGATTATTTAAAAAATAGTGCTATCGGAACAAAGAAACAAGATGAGATCTTTGTCCACATTCTGGATAAAATTTGAAGGGATTAGAAATTAATTAATCTAGTCACCAAAGGGCCTGGCAGTGGCCCACCCAGTTGAATACTCACTCAAGTTACCATGTGCAGGGGCCCAGGTTTTCCCATCTACGGGGGAAAGCTTGCTTTACAACGGTAAGGCAGTGCTACAAGTGTCTCTGTCTTTCTCTGCCTCCTGAACCCATCTCAATTTCTCTCTGCCATATAAAACAAGGAAAAAAAAAAAGAAAAAAAGAAAAGAAAAAAGAAAGAAAAAAAGCAGAGGTGGAAGGGGGGCAATTACCAGGAGCAGTGAATTCATAGCGTAGTCAATAAGCCCTTGTGGTAACTCTTGTGGGGTTGTGAGGAAGCCCACAAACCTTAAAACAGGCAATTGGGAGCTTGACAAAGCAATGAAAGCATAAAATGCTTATTTATAGTCACCACACTAAGGTAGTGAAAGCCCCTGAAGATGGGGGGTGGGAAGGAGTGGGTTCCAGAATATATTAGAGACATGAAATTGATAGAAAGTATAGGGCACTGGAAAGAAAGACAAGAAGAAAACCAATTTCCAGGCACTCAGGTCATATCTGATTCCCACAAAAATCACCTATCAAACAGAACAGTCCATTCTATTTACTAGGTGGGGAAGATGCCCTAAAATGACTAAGTAGCTTCTTCAGAGTCAGGGAATGATAAGATTCAGATCAGAAACTCTGATTCTAGACTATGCTCCCCATGCAGACATTTTACTCAAAGTTAATTACATTGTACAAATATCAGGTTCATCCTGACAACATTTTAGTAAGAGATCAACTGGTTCTTAAAATAATGAGCTGAGCCATCAATTTTTTTTTCCGCTTAACAAAGTAAACCCAAAGGTCAATGTTCCAATAATGTTTAAGTTCACAGAGATAAAGGGGAAGGAACAGAGACCTAAATTCAGCAAGCACTAACTCAACAGTTATTAATGAAGCACCTCTAGGTGGACTCTGACATAGTTTTGAATAATAACCAGCTGTTCTCACAGTGCCTGATACAGACTGAAAAACAAATGACCATGTTTACAAGAGAAACTGGGAGACAATGGGTTGTAAATGAAATAGACTGAAATGCATAAGGATCCAAGAATTAAGTAAGTCAGTCTAAAAATCTTGGAAAAGGAATGCAAAGGCCAAATGAAATACAATTTTTACAAAAATACTTAAATAGATTAAATGGGGAAACTTTTGAATAATGGTTTCCTAAAAGAAAGTAAGTGGGTTTTGACCAAGAAGAAATTACAGTTGATATATGTAGATTAAAGGAATTTGCTATAATATTTAATCTAGTTTAAATGAAAAGTAAATATTTTATGGGTAATTTTACTGCTTTTCATTTTTAGTCTATAATCGATTTCTTTCTCAATAGTCTGTGCACTCAAGTGTTTTGTTTTATTTAACTGAAAAACTCAAGAGGGAAGAAAGTGTTTAGATAAACAGTATGTTTCTCCTTGGGAAGTAAATTCTCAATACTTTTGTCAAGAAAAGTGTAACCACTTCAGAATGTGCTCAAGAGGAGCCAGCAGTAAACTGGCCATTTCACTGTTGACCCACCTGCCACTTCCAAGTCCACTATGGTACCTGAGAAACCTTGCTTCCCCTGTTCCATCACCACAAAACCTGGACACTCATCTGCTGTGAACATCTTCATTAGTAGAAACACATTAACCTTTTTCCCCCTATAATCATCTTTCTTCCTATCATGCCATTAATGACTAAAATCATTGTATTACACTTTTCCCTATAGATTTTCTATAGTAATAGAAAATGAATGCACCAAAGTAAAAGACTCTGGGGAAGGGGTTTGGGGGGGGGGGTCAGCTCCTGGAACTTGATGGCAGAGGAGGACCTAGAGGGGGTTGAGTTGTTATGTGGAAAACTGGAAAATGTTATGCATGTACAAACTACTGTATTTTACTGTCTACTATAAATCCCCCAATAAATAAAAAAAAAAAAAAGGAAAAGTGAAACCCCAGAAATTAAAAATCTTGCTTTCCTTTTGTTTGGAAATTTTCAGTCCCATTGAAAAAAGAAAAAAGCACATACAATATTTGAAGCTATTCACAGGGGGTGGGGGGGGGGGAAGAGTCCATTTATTTTATAGCACGTGAGGGCAAGTCCTTTTCATTTAGACTAGATTAAATATCACAACAAATTCATTTAATCTATAAATATTGACTATAATTTTTTCTTGATCAAATTAATGGGCTAAACCCACAAGCTTCTTAGACTCTTATCAATAATAGGGAAGACAGAATATCAATCACTACTATATTGTGTGTGTGTGTGTGTGTGTGTGTGTATGTGTGTGTGTATCCCAAAGATAATATTGATACAAACCTCTCTCAATTATTGGAGTCAGCCATTTTTATCATGCAAGGGTGAAATATACTACATTTATGAGAAGAGGACTTCTTTTTTTTAAATTAGTGACTTAGTATTGATTTATACAAAATTATAAGATACAGGGGTGTAATTCTACACATTTCCCACCACCAGAGTTGTGCGTCCCCATTCCCTTGATTGGAAACTGCATTAGTTCTTCCAAAATAGCAGATATGAATTGACTACCATTTATAACTATCTATCTATATTTATATATATTTGACCTTTTTTCCCCCATGATCCTGCTGTTTCTTCCTTCCTAACTCACGTCTACTACTTCCAAGTGTCCTTCCTTCCTTTTTCTTTAAATTTCCTATAAGAGGACTTTTTTTTTCTCTTCCTTATTTCTTCTTGATATTCCTTAAAGCACAAGGAAGTTCAGCAAGCTAGTTACTAAACATTTAAGTGGGCTTTCTAATTGGGATAGGCTTCCTACTGCTTTATTCTAATTTAACCCCTATCTTAAAAAAAAAAAAAAAAGCCATAGGAATCAACTTGCCAAAATTCCAAGAGTAAATCTCTTGCCAAACTTACTTAATAAAGACTAAAGACATACTCTGGTGACAACATTAGATACAGACATTGCTGCTTTGAAAGATAAAATGAAGTAGGGTAGAATGATCTTCATTCCTGTGGCAAAAAAAGGGTGAAGGAATCTTATTAAGGGCACACCCTGTAAGACTATCTAACAAAGATATGGCTCCTGAACTTCTTTCCTATTTCTACCAGGCTAAAGGATTTGACACAGCTGCAAATACTGTGACTTAGAAATACCCTCTCCTCTAAGGTGTGGGATTGGCCTGAAACTGGCACTTTCAAAATAAAGAGAAATGGTCAAGATTTGAGGTTTTAGTCTGAGCGAAATAGAGTTTTGAGCAAAATAGAGGCATAATATCACTTATACTTTTAGAGGTTCACTCTGGCTGCAGAGTTGAAAATAGGCTGCAAAGAGAAGCTATTTTAGTAGCCCAGGTGTGATACAGGCAGGAAGGTGACAGTGAGATATAGCCAGATGCTGGAAAAGATTTTTTTTTTTTTAGTGTAGTCAGCAGGACTGAGACGGGGTGGGGGTGGTGCATGATGCATATCAAAAGGTGTCATTTATGTCTTCACTTTTCAGGGACCTGAACAACTGGAAAGATGGATTTGTTACCTACTTAAGAAAGACTGAAGTAGGATAGATGTAGGGGCAAAGAAGGGGTGAGAGACAGGGGAGATTTGATAAATTCCAGAAATCAAGTAGACATCTAGTTGGAAATGTGGATTAGGCAATGAGATATTCATATTCAAAATTCAAAGAAGGGGTCTAAGCTGGAGACAAAAATGTGAGCAGGATACTACAAATACTAAATGCACATGGTGGCAATCAGCACAGGGTTCTTGCCATTGACTAGAGACTTAGTTTTATATTGTCATTACAATGGGAATTCTTACTGCACTGAAAGGGGAGCACTGCTATGCCAGAGAGAAACTTGTTCTTTCACTGCTGTATGGGGCCTATATCATTAACAAAATTATGACCAAAAATTTGAGAGAGAGAGAGAGAGAGAGAGAGAACGAACACACCAGAGCATTCCTCTGTCATATAAAGTGCCAAGGACTGTGGTCTGGGAAGTAGCACAGTGGATAAAGCAATGGATTCTCAACCATAAGGTGCTGAGTTCAATCCCCAGCAGCACATGTATCAGAGGGATGTCCGTTCTTTCCCTCCACCTACATTTCTCATGAATAAATATTTTTTTAAAAAACTGCCAAGGACTGAACTTTAAACCTCACAGTTACAAGTCCTAAAGTCTATTCCTGTATCACCTCCTGTCAACAATCTGAGAAAATTTCAACATTGACACTGGACAAGATCAAGCAAGAGACATGAGAAAGGCAAAAATATCTTTAAGTGCAGACCATAGTGTTACTTTCCAGATTTGAAATGGGAAAATTAAGGTAAAAGCAATCTAGTCAAACACAGTGCAGAACAGCAGCCTGGTAGAAACCTTTGGGATGTCATGTGCCAGAGGAATCTCATCTATTTTAGGGGTGCTTGTTTCCCCTCAGCTCCCAGACACTTTATCTTTTGCAGATAACATGCCAATGATGGATCCATTCTATAGTTTCAAGAAGGTGAGTGAAGGGCAGGAGCAACTAAGTCAAATTCATTTTCAACCAAATTTGTTAGTATAAGCCAAAAGACATGTAAATGAAGACTTCTCATGTTGGCTATAGTAGCATTAACTTTGTGGAAGCAGAAAGGGCACTTACTATTTAAATTTTAGATGTTCTCATAGGTGAATGAAAATAAACTGGAGTGTTCTTATAAGCCCAAACCTAAAAGTGATGGCAAATATTAATGCTTTACATTTAAATCACATTTAAAGCTATAATGGAACTATTCATCTGCATTCATTTCTGTTGACACTTAAGGACTGTTTTTGCAGCAACAGGAATACAATATCATCCTTAAGTACAATGTTTGCTTTAAATATCTATTATGCTGTCAATAATTAGCTGACAACTTGGTTGAATATTTGTACTCCATAGTCAGTTCTCACTGAGGTGAAGAACTTAAAGGGGGGGGGGGGGACACTAATTGCTAATGGAAGAACACAGAGAGAAAAGAAATAATCCACCAATTAAGGAGAGGTCATTATCAGTTCCTCAGTCATCAACCTAAAATAAGAACATTTTTGTCTATGCAAAGATAAAACCATCTAGTCAGTCTTCTTGTCTAAATATATGCAGATTTTTATGAAAATAAAACAGTTTTATAAAAAGCCCCATATAAGCAGTACAAGTCTTGCTTTAACATTTTATCAAGTCTTTGTTCTGGCAGGAAAAATCTTTAAAAATGAAGGGTTTTGTCCCAACTGCTGTGGCAACAAACAGTGTCCTGGTAGCTGTTAGAACAGAGTCCCAATAGCTCTTACATAATTTTCACAATATTTGTGTTGCTACAACACTCATTTGCCAAGATATGTGACTTATACTACTTTGTACTCATATAGGTATGTTTATACAACTGTGATCACAGAAAGTTCTGCAAAAGTTGCTATGAACACACTGTAATGAAAAAAAGAGAAGTATATCTGTTTCTTACTGTGCTACTGCAAATGATGGCAAAAATTAGTCCTCTTGTTCAAAAGTCCAGTGTATGTCTAAGCAGTGAATTATTATTTAATCCTCAATATTTTATCATGCAGACTACATCCTCACAGCCAAGATTTTCACTCATACTCTTATAATTAATGGGCAGGGCTGGGATTTCTTGAATCTTCGTCCCTAACATTTTAATTGCTTTTGACATTAGGGTAACAGCAGGTAAACATTTTAATAGTCTCTGGTTTTGCTTTGTTCTCAAAGTTAATCTTGGGGAAAGGGGAACCCACTCCCCACAAGGTGGGCACAAGCAGTTGGTTCTTTTGAGTGGACAGAGAAGCAGGTGGGTAACTGGGGTGGAAATGAGACACAGGCCTGGGAGAAGGACAGGAGCATCAGAGAAGGGAGACTTTCCCAGGAAGTGGGGTGGTGCCTGACACACAGCAACTGCTTAACAATAGTAGTAACTAAATACACCCCAAATTTCATCAAGATATTTGGATTCAATTTGATGAACTCCAGAAGTATTTCAGAAAACCAGTAAATTTTGAATGACTACAGACATATAAATCAACCCACCTTGTGAAAAGATTGGCTTATTTTGTATATAAAACTGGGTTATGGGGGTCAGGCGGTAGCACACTGGGTTAAGTGCACATAGTATGAAGCACAAGGACTGCTCAGGAATCCCAGTTCAAGGCCCTGGCTCCCCACCTGCGGGGGGGGGGGGGGGAGGCTTCACAAGGGATGAAGCAGGTCTGCAGGTGTCTGTCTCTCTCTCCTCCACTCTTCCTTTCCCTCCTCTCTCAATTTCTCTCTGTCCTATGCAGCAACAACAACAATGGGAAAAATATGGCTTCTATGAGCAGTGAATTCATAGTGCAGGTATCAAGCCCTAGTGATAACCCTGGAAGCAAAAAATAAAATAAAATAAAATAAAATAAAATAAAATAAAATAAAATAAAAATAAACTGAGTTATTCTAGGGGCTGAGTAGTGGCTCACCTGGTGGAGCACAAATGTCACCAAGAACAAGGACTGGGCTTAAATCCATAGTCCCCACTTATAGAGGGAAAGCTTCACATACACTGAAGCAGTGCTGCAGGTATCTCTCCTCTTGCCCCCTCCCAACACACACACACACACACACACACACACACACACATTCTTTCTGGGAGGGAGGGAGGGAGGGAGGGAGGGAGGAAGGAAGGAAGGAAGGAAGGAAGGAAGGAAGGAAGGAAGGAGAGGGAGGGAGAAAGGGAAGGGAAATGGCTGCCAGAAAGAGTAGAATCATGCAGGCAACTGGGCCTCACAGATAACCTTGATAGCAAACAAATAAACAAAAACACCTGAGTTATTCTGTTATAGCAACAATTGATCATTAAACCAGAAAAGAACAGAGCTCTCCTTGTCCTCAAAAAAAAAAAAAAAAAAAATCAGAAAGCATCAATGAGGAATGCACTTCAGTGGTAGAATACATGTCTCCTATCTGCAAGGCTCCAGGTTAAATTCCTAATAACCACCGCCCCCCCCCCCCCATGAAGAAAACTGGGGAAGTATCTGTATTTTAAAGAAATGGCTGAGTAAGGAGATATAAGTGATCACTTGGTACTAGGTATTTCCAAAGACTTCATTTTCTTTCACAGTGCCACTTCATATAGCAAAGGAGTTGCAGGGGATCTTTTTTTTTCCCCCAGGAGAGAGCGTGAATGCAGTGCCCCACTGAAGGTTCTTTTGAAGACAGAAAAGTCACAACTTATCTTCAGCCTTCTGCCTCTTGCCTCCTTTCTGCACTGCCTTAAGCAATCTGCTCCTTGGCAGTGTTTTCCTAAGCCTACCCTTCAAAAGTTACAGTTCATTCTTCCCTCACTCCTACTTCAAAGGGCAGTTCACTTGGGAGAGTTGAGGTATCTTGTCACAACTTTTATTCTAAAAGTTTCTGTGACAGTGAAGCTTATGCAGTTTCACTCAGTTAAGTAAAATAAAACAAAAAAGCACAGCTGTCCTCCTGTGGTCATGGAAAGGGAGACTTCTCTTTTGTCTTCAGATGCTGTCTTGCAAATTTTCTCAAGCACAAACATATATAATGTGACCTTAGAAAAATACCCTAATTTTCAGCATAAATTCACTTATATTCTTAACTCATAGATCCTAAAGGTCATTTATGATGCTGATTATATGTTTATATATTTCTGGTATTAGGAGATATTCCAAAGAAAAAGTGCTGTGATTCATAGAATGCATATCCAAGTTCTAAGTCAGCATGGCCTTTTGTATCAAAAGTGCTTGTTATCAGCTAGCTACATTTTGACAGTAGCAACAATAAAAATTCTAAACCTGAGTTAACAAAACCTGATGTCGCGCAAACAGCAGATGGAGGATGAACACTATTACACCAAATGTTACACCAAAAGTTGATCATCGTATTGCTTGTCAAATTAGGACCTATTAATTTCAATTCCATTTTCTATGCAGGATTTTATTAAACAATTGGCATTTTTCATTTCAAGAGTATTATCTTCCCACCCTGTGTCTCCACCACAAAATCTCGCCAAGCTGTTTAAGCACACAAAAGCTATTAATTGCTTAAAGACCCTAAGGTTCTGTTTTAGCAGTGTTTTCATCTGGTGTTGAAAACAGAAAAATACATACCCCTGCATACCTTTGTTCCTGGTTGACGGTGGTGACATGATGTCCTGAGTAGAAAATTGTCTTTATCACAACGATCCATCTGCCTTCATCTATTAACTATCACCTTTACTAACGCGTGTGCAGACTGCTGATCATACCTTTATAACTAGAGGGAGTTCAACCTGGCTTAGGTATAATACAGCTCCCCCAACAGGCAGCCAGACAGTAAGAGGGGGAAATGGAAGAAAATATATTTGGAAAAGAGAAACATGAAGATGAGCAAATAAAGAAATTGGCAGAAATGGAACAGGATAATGAAATGGAGAACTGCACTGAAACCTTTACTAATGCTTCTGGTAATTTATCCATTTGATTCAGTTCCACCAAATTACCCAGAGCACTAGACTTGTACAGAGCATGCTCCAGAAACAAGCAGAGCCCCAAGCTCTGTGCACTTCCAGCAGCAGCAGAGCTCTGTTAAGTGCTCTTTCATTCTTTAAGGATAATCTCCTAATTTGTATTAGATCATCTGTTCAGCATGGGGATATGGCTTCTACTGAATGCACACTTAAATCTAAGATTTTGATTCATAGTGGGGAAAAAATGGGGTGGGGGAGGAGCTAGTGAGCATGATAAAGTTTTCAAGGGAAAGACAAAGGAAATAAAGGGCTAGCTTTATTTGGTTTATTAAATTTCAAAGGCTTTGTCTGCCAGTTTGAAAAATGCATGATACCACCAGTGTCTTTATTAAAAGTGCTGCTTTAAATTGCAGATTGAGCAAATGTGCATTCTGCTTAGTAACCATAGGGCATTGGCTAACAATTATATGCAAGCTTTAAAATGGGTGAGGGGCAGAGACTAGGGAAGACTATGTATAAAAGTAGTTTTAAAAGATGTTGTTAATTTAAGTTACAACTTTAAATCTGAATGTATGATAATAAAATGTCCAAGTTCACAAAGATGCAATACTCCTAGAGTTACTTTTGATTGTTACAGACTTCTAAAGTGATTCTCCAATCAAATAGTAGCATGACCTTTAGGGCAAACAAATTTTGCCCAATGCTTTTTTTGACAATTCATTGCTGGATTTAACAAAGGGTGGAGCATCTTCTAGAGCAAATGGTTACTTGCTAACTTAAAAAATGCACTTGTTTCAGCACAGAAATAACAAATCTGTTTTTGATTCCAGACATTATTTTCCAAATGCTGCCAAGAAAAGAATGTAAGGAATTCTTTTACATACAAAACATACACGAGACAACTGGAAAGAATCCTACGATCTGTTTCAGGGTACAGATGAGGAAGGGAGCGTTGAGTTTCTAGTATGAACTGCTCCCACAGGAGCAGAAGCACATGCCTGAGATACTTCATAGCTGTAATCTCCAACATAACTCTTTACTATTATTAGACAATGTAAAGGCTTTCCTAAATCTGTGGCTTGTGAAGCAGAAAAGCCCAGAGAGAGAGAGTAAGCATGCAGACAGCTGTGATGATATACCTACTCCACCAGATCCACCACTTTTTCCATTGGCGAAGTTACATTTTGTGTTCATGGATAGCACATGAGAACTGAGAAAGGCAAAGAATTTAGTTCAACACCTAAGTCAGGTTTAGAGCACTGGAAAGAATGCTCCACAAATAAGATCCAATGCTCAGTCTGGAAATTTACCAGTCTATAATATCTCAAAAAGATCCATGTGTTAACCCATTCATATGATAAAGTGCATAAATATTCTTTTTTAAATTTAAATTTAATTTAATTTTAAATATAATTCTTGTTTCAATTTTATTTATTTGTTATTGGATAGAGACAAAGAGAAATTGAGAGGGGATAATAGAGAGGGAGAGAGGCTGAGAGACACCTGCAGCCCTGCCTCACCATTCATGAAGCTTCCCCCTACAGGTGGGGGGACCAGGGGCTTGAACCCAGGTCCTTGCACATTGTAGTGTGAGCATTCAACCAGGTGTACCACTGCCTGACCTATAAAAATTCTTTGAAAAAAAAACATACCGGGGATCAGGCATTAGCACAGCAGGTTAAGCAAACATGGCGTGAAGCAAAAAGATCGGTGTGAGGATCACAGATCAAACCCCCGGCTCCCCACCTATAGGGAGGTCGCTTCACAAGAAGTGAAGCAGGTCTGCAGGTGTCTCTATCTTTCTCTCCCCCTGTCTTCCCCTCCTCTTTCCATTTCTCTCTGTCCTATCCAACAACAACAGTAATAATAACCACAACAACGATAAGACAAGAGCAACAAAAGGGGAAAAATAGCCTCCAGAAGCAGTGGATTCATGGTAGAGACACCAAGCTCCAGCAATAACTCTGAAGAAAAAAAAAAAAAATACTACCTTATTTTTAAAATTCAAATACACTATAAGGTATCCACTTTGAAATTGCAAAAAAATCAAGTAATAAGCCAATAATCCAAAAAAGTACATAACAGCACACACTTCTGTTAACATTAGTAAGGAGGAGAGTTAATAGAATCTACTTTGAAGAGACAAAGGGTAATAGAATTCTGAAAGACTGAGTCATTCAACAGCCTAATGCAACTGTTTAAATCCTTGGCTCACACTGAGTTGACTGCAGCAAACTAGATTTAATTTTGTTTTTTGTTTTCCTCCTTCTTAGTTAGTAAGCAGAGTTAGTTTATGAAAGAAACTAGATGTCCATGGGAAACAAAAAGGCAACATTTGCTTTTGCATGACTGATCAGATTGAGTAAGTACACTTACAACATTTTTACACTTTCATACAAACTAGCCTTCAACTCACTACCATGAGTTTCAAACATTATCATTAAGGCATCTCTGTTGGGCAGCATTCTTACTGATCTCTATTATACCACCTAGAACATTAGCCCCAGTCAATGTGATTTTATACATCTTACATTCTACTGGATTTCACAATGTTGCCCCTGAACTCATGTCTGCAGAGAATATTAGAAAGGGGCTTTATGAAATAGAGATTTTGTAGATATAATCAGTTAAGAAGAACTTCTGAATTAGAGTGGGTCCTAAAGCCAAAGACTGGTATCCTCACAAAAATCAACGATAAGACACACAGTGAAAAACTTAATATGAAGACAGGCAGAGATTGAAATTTTGCTGCCTAAGGTTGCTAGAAACTGAGAGAGGCAAGGAATGATCATCTTTAGAGAATTCAGAGGGAACATGACTTTGCAAACACCTTTGTTCCAGAATTGTAAAAGAATAAATTTCTGGGTTTGTTAAGTTTGGTTGGTTTGGTTTGCCATGACTGGGGCCTCACCATTCTAGGTTGACTTTTCCATGTAGAAAGAGAAAGATAAACAAAAGAAGAAGGGGGGGGGGGGAGAGGAAAGACAGCACAACACCAAAGCTTCTTCCCAGTGAAAAGACAGTTGGGCTTGAACTTGGGCTATGCACATGACAAAGCAGGCACCCTCTACATGAACTATCTTACCAGCCCAATAACATTCTATTTAAGTCACTCATTTAGTGGTGATTTGTTATAGCAGCATCAAAAAACTAATATAGATTTATCTTCTAATCAGGGCCATCAGGCAATGTTTCACAATCCATCTGTATCAAGATTACTGCTGCAAAATAAAATTAATGAATTTTTATAGCAGTTTGGCTGTGAGGCAACATCACAGAGCATGCACTTTTATGTTTTACAAAATATCAGTGATGGCTTGGGAATTAAAAGAAAATGAGGAGAGGAAATGTCTTGACAGTAAAGTGCACGCATCTAATATGCTTGGTGTAATGGATCCATTCCCTACCACTTGCTAGAGGGCTTACTTGGCTGAGCACTGAACTCTGAGTCTGAAGGTTGTGAGTTTAAACCCCATGACTGCTCCACAGGTCAGGTTTTGTAATCAGAAAGGTGATTCAAAGAACAGAGCTTAGGACTTCCATGAGTGAGGTTCCAGGTTTGACTCTGGGCACTGTATATTCTACAGCACTAAAATGGTGCTATGCTGTCTGCCACTCTCTATCTCTCTGTATCGCTCTCTTTCATATATATATATGTAAAACTTTTAGGGGAATAAAAGTCTCCACAATTAGGGAAGCACTTCAGAGATAATATTTATAAAGATGAAGGTGGTATATAGTAATTAATAAATTTATAATAATATATCATCTCAGAGAACTTGATTATATGTGCCATGCAGTCTCAGTATTTAAAATATTTTATTCTAATTTTTAAATAAAGCAATCTATGAATAGTATACTATATATGCACAGCTTCCTGTTGATCATAGTATTTGATTAGCTGGAACTTCACTCCCCAGATCATGGTAGGTCACTGATTACAGAGTGAAAGAACAATATACTATGTCTCTGCTACCACAGGGACGCCGGCAGAACTTGAGAGAACATCTTGAGAGAACAACTTGAGAGAACTCAGATATTGCTCATGCAAAACACTCCTGGGTGAAGTGGCTATATCTGAGCTATTTCAATGGTACTAGCAGAAAAAGGGGGGGGGGCAACTGTATGAACTACTGTACATAGCAGAAAGCAAAGACAAAGTTGACATGTCTTTTTCAAATTGGTACCTTTTTCTTGAACCAAACTGCCACAAAGCTACATAAACATGACTTCATGAAGGAAATGAAAGTGTGCATCATTAGAAGACCACCTGATGATGTAAAGATTTTCCTCCAAGCAACTTAAAAGAAACATAGGAGCATAAGTAAACTAAAAAGAAGGGCAACTGTGTTTCCTTTAACATTAACACTAATAAATCACAGCTGCAGACTCAACTACTTCAACAATTTGGGCTAGTCACAGAAACAGATCTGTTAATGAAGATCTGTGAAAATGCCTCCAATAGAGGAAAATGCAAGCACAAGTGAGAACACCAAGTATCACTGTATTGAAATTAGCCTTGAATATTCCTGTTTGAAATCTCACTCACAGTTACTTTATCATGGATTTACCTCATATGTGCCACAAAGGGCAATCTACAAGAAATCATTTTTGTAAACATGGTGTATATAAATCACAGGAAGAGAGCAAAATGTTAACTGTTTGTACTGGCTGGTGGGAGATCAGAAAGTGAGTTAGCTTTAAAAGGGTGCTATTGTGGGCTCCTGATGAGAACATACACTTCAACATAAAAGTGTATCATATGCTATTCGCTTAACTTTCTAAAATTTCCTATATTTACCACTGTAACTGAGAACCTATGAAATTGATAGATTCTTTAAAAATAAAAAGAAGGTGATGATGCCGATGATGATGATGTTGATGGAGGAGGAGAAGGAGAAAAAGAAGAAACTGCTATTATGGGGATGGGTGGAGATAAATATGTTAAAGCTGTAGAAGTCATACCCTACAATAATTCTACACCTGCATTCAATAAAAAATTCCAGCCCAAAAACTTGTTAGATCTTAATGATTTAGCTACACTGTGGAAATTACCCTTAACCAATAATACTGACTGGTTCTTCATAGGTTCACTATATTTGCAGGCATTTTTTCCCCAAGAAATAATGATATGAGAACTTATAATTCCTTTCACTTAAATCTGTTTCTCAGGATTAACTCCATCCTTAATGAGCTCCTTAGGAATCCACTGTGACTAAATAATAATAAGGATTAACTGCATCCTTAAGAAGAGATAAATACGCAAAGCACAAGGACCGACATAAGGGTCTCGGTTCAAGCCCCCGGCTCCCCACCTGCAGGGGAGTCGCTTCACAAGCGGTGAAGCAGGTCTGCAGGTGTCTGTCTTTCTCTCTCCCTGTATCCCCCTCCTCTCTCCATTTCTCTCTGTCCTATCCAACAACGAAGGCATCAATAACAACAATAATGACTACAACAATAAAAAAAAAGAAGAGATAAATAAGATTTTTTTGTTCTTGTATCAAAATTTTACCATATGCATACAAATATCTCAAACTCAACATTTAATATTAAAGATTTTAGACGTATTTTTAGGTGTCAAATTAGGGTTAAGCTACAAAGGGGGTGCCAGCAAAATAGTTCACTTGAATAGTGTGTTGCTTTGTCATGTGTGTGACAGTTTTAAGTCTGGCAGCCAGCCACCACATTCAGAGAATCTTTGGTGGTATGGTCTCTCTCTCTCTCTCTTTCTCTCTCTCTCTCTCTTTATCTACCTCTCTCTCTCTCTCTCTCTCTCTTCCCTACATTTGTCTCTTTAAAAAAAAGCCTGCAGGCCAAGTGGTGGTGCACCTGGTTGAGTGCACAAGCTATAATGCATAAGGAGCCAGGTTCAAGCCCTCGGTCCCCACCTGCAGGGAGAATGCTTCACAAGTGTCAAGGCAGTGTTGCAGGTATGACTCTGTCTTTCTCCCTCTCAATTTCTGTCCCTATCCAATAAATAAAGATTTAAAAAAAAAAAAAAGCCTGCATGGCAAGAAAAAAATCAAAAAATTCTAAAGGAAAAAAACCTGCAAAGGTGGACACTTAAAAAAAATTGATGTCTATACCTCATTAATAGATTTTTGAGCACAAAGAAGCAATCAGCAAAACAATCAAACCAGAATCACTTCATTTCCAGAAAATGAAAAACTATCAAGAATTTCACATCAACAGAATGACATATGCTGAAAAATATGAACAAGATAGTCTATTCCAATTCCAAGGAAATTCATTTTAATTCCCCCATTCCAAAAATCTCACAAACACAATTTCAAATGCCTAAATTAATTACATTATGACAAGAGTTAGAAGGAAAATAGCATTAAAGAAAAAGGTTTTGCCTTAAAAGAGAAACTATTCAACTAGTCAGGGAAATCACTACATGTATTCACACTTATCATCTTATAGTAATTAGGAAGTACAAACATCCAGATGTAGCTAGAACAAGAACTACGCTCTATAGTAAACATTAATTTCATTCCTGAATCCACACATTAAAGCTTAAAGCAACAGAATCATTTTCCCCTTTCTAGTCTTTCTAATCCTTTACACAAGGAACTCATCACACGTAAAGTTCCTAATGGGACTCATATTACAACTATGAACTACTCCTATATATATTTAGCTTCCTTTAATTCTGAACTTTTAACTACTTGTGTCTATATCAAAGTACATTTAGGATACATCCAAATGAAAAAATATATATATCTTTTCTAACTAAAAGACAATTCCATCACCCCAGCAGGAGGTCTGTCTTCCTGTTTGCAACAGAAAAAGAACAATGACTTTTTCACTTTCATACTTCCCAAACTCCCTCCTACTTTGATTTTTAATAGAACTAGCACAGTGAGTTAGATTCTGAGTTTTAGGGACATTTTTTCTTTCTCACCACAACTCCACCACCCAAACAGACTTCAAGCCCCCTCACCTTTCAGACAGAACATTGTGAAGCAGTTCCATGGAGGGGCTGGGGCTCTGCAACTCAATGCAGCCTGCAGTGCTAGGCACAGCTGTCTCCCAGCCCACCTCCCAGGCACGTCCAGCCAGAGGAGCTGTTAGCCAGTGCTTATGATTACAGGAAGCCACTGCCCAATCCCCAGTTTTCCGGGCTGAGCTGCTGACACCTCCCTATCTCTCTCATACGTTGTTTCACACCATAAAATCAGCAGGGATCATCTTGGAAAGTGAGGGGAGCAGACACAGTACACACAGTCCAGTGCAGAACAGTGCCAGGGCAAGCTGGTTTGTTTATCAGCAGTTTCCACTGCTGTCAATGTAGCACCTCATGTGATCAACGCCACAAAAAGAAATTACTCGATTCTGTTTAACTGTTTGCTACTCATTATTTCTTTGCTAATCACACTCAACGTTTTCTCCCCTGATATGGGACAATCCTGGTTAGCATTAAGCATGATATGAAACTTTTGAAGACAGTCATTGAGTCTACTTCAGTAGATAAATAGATGTAAAATGCTTAGAACTGAGCAGGAGTGGAGTGGGGGGAGACAGACAAAGACAAAAGGATTATGGGGGAATCTGAACTATCCTCATCACTTTTATCATACTACTATTAATCAACTTGAGTTTCAGGATAAAAGTGTCCAAGAACACAGTAGTTATGCAAAAGAATTTAATGTCTGAAGCTCTGAGAAGTCTAGGTTCAATCCCTGAATCCCTGACACTACCATACCATAAGCCATAGCTGCTCTGGTTAAAATAAAGAAGGGGGTAGTGTGGGCAGGAGGTGTCCCAGTGCATGAGGTCCTGTGTTAAATCCCCAGCATTATATAAACCACGGTTGTTTTCAACCTAATTTTTTTTTTGGGGGGGGGGACTAGTACTAGAGAGATAGCTCAGTCTATTAGAGCATCAATGTGTATGCATGAAAGCACAGAGGTCAAAGATTCAATCCCCAGCACATTTTATACCAAAACTGAGTAGTGGGCTGGCTGGCTGGCTGGCTGGCTGGCTATCTCTCTCTATATCTATCTATCTACCTATCTATCTATCTATCTCTCCCCCCTCCCTCCCTTCCCTCTCTCTCCCTCTCCCTCTCTCATTCTCCTTCTTCTTCTCTCTCTATGTGTGTGAATTAAAAAAAAAAAAAGGACAACAACAAAAGGATAAAGTGTAAAGTATTTTGCATTTCTATAGCCATTTTTCAGATGAGAAAACAACATACTGAAGTTACCATGGTATACTAATTTCTTTATGATTTATTTATTAATGAGAGAGAAGAGGTGAGAAAAAGAGAACCAAAACATCACTCTGACACATGCAATGCTGAAGACTGAACTTGGGACCTTATGCTTGGGAGTCCAACACTTCACTCACTGTGCTAGGCAACTTGAGCATACTGAATTCTACACCTATCTCAGCCATAACCAGATCATCTCATTTCTACTGGAACATTAAATTTGATGTTGTGAGTTCAAGTCTACTTTACATTAAGTTCTTTAACACAAGGGAGAGGTGGTAGTTCACCCTGTTGAGTGCATACATTACCATTCCAGCCTAGGTCCAAGTCCCCTGTCCCCAACTACAAATGATAGAGCAAATTCACAAATGATAGAGCAGTGCTCCATGTGTCTTTCCTTCTCCCCCACCCCCTCTCTGTATAAATGAAAAAAATAAGTAAAAGAAGGATGGTTGGGGAGATGGTAAAAACTGGTAGAGCACAGGACTGGCAAGCATGGCATCCTTAGTTCAGCTCCTGGAAACTAAATATGCCAGAGTGATATTACAGTTCTCTCTCCCCATCCTAAATAAATAAAAAAAATTTAATTAAAAGAAGGAATTTTAGGGGCTGGGTGGTAGTGCCCCTGGTGAGAACACAGGCTATAATGTGCAAGGATCCAGGTTCACAGCCCCCAGTCCTTACCTGCAAGGCAGAAGCTTCACAAGTGATGAGGCAGGTGTGTAGGTGTGTCTTTCCCTATCTCCCCCTCCCCTCTCAAATTCTGTCTCTATCCAGAATAAATAAATAAATAAGTAAATAAATAAATAAACAAGAAGGAATTTTATTGCTAGTCTGAAGAGAAAGAGCCTACAAGTGTGGCCTTGGGAGCAACCTGCTTTGAAAGTGTCATTTGTGGGGGTCAGGTGGTAGCGCAGTGTGTTAAACGCAGGTGGTGCAAAGCACAAGGACCTGTAGAAGGATCCCGGTTCGAGCCCCCGGCTCCCCACGTGCAGGGGAGTCGCTTCACAAGCGGTGAAGCAGGTCTGCAGATGTCTTGTCTTTCTCTCCCCCACTCTGTCTTCCCCTCCTCTCTCCATTTCTCTCTGTACTATCCAATAACAACGACATCAATAACAACGATAATAATAACCACAACAATGGTAAAACAACCAAGGTAACAAAAGAGAAAAAATGGCCTCCAGGAGCAGTGGATTCGTGGTGCAGGCACCGAGCCCTGGCAATAACCCTGGAGGCAAAAAGGAAAAAAAAAGTGTCATTTGCACCATGAATGGTCCCACAGCCCTGAGACTAGAGCTGCCTGGACACAGGAAGTGGCCATTGTTCAGCAGCCCCGTTGCTGTGTGCCTGTCTTCCTTTTAACTCCACATGCAGGAAATTGACTCACAAAACCAATGTATCTGTCTGTCTATGTCCTGGTGTGCAGCTCACTGTTGCCCTTGCTACACAGTATGGATGTTTTATGTCTTTTGCTTTCAACAGAAGGTTTGGCATACCTTCCTTGGATTTCTTATCTTGCCTTGCCGTTTTCATATCTATTTCTTATCTTACACATCACCAGCAGCAGTGCCTGATTAATAAATTGCCCAGCATTAGGAAGTCACTGTAATAACTGCTATCATCTCAAAGAAATAAAAGAAGTCCCTAGCCAGAAGCTAACTAGAATAAAAAATAAATTTAAAGAAAAGTTGCCTGTGAGATGATAAGCATATTAATTTGTAGAACAGAACTGGAAGAACACTTCGAGTTTATCTCAGTTAGATACCAGTTCACAGATGAGGTGATTTACCCAACTAACTAATGGCTACAGCAAGTTCAAAGCTAAACCACATGATTCAAAACATTTTCACTGCACTATGTGATTCTCCGTCATGGATGGCTGGAGTCATTCTTCACCCTTCCCTATCTCAAATGGTCTTCCATGCAGGTTATGTATTACAAAGGTATTCTTTTAGTATTCTCCTGGATTAAATACTACCTTTTAAATTGCACACAAGAGAGAGGAATCCTAAACCTTGGAGATGAACATAGGTTAGTGCATAGTGCTTGGAGATGGTTGTTTTTATTAGCACTCTATGAATATTCACAGCTTAATATAAAGTAAGCTTTATAGGCTAGAGCACACTGAATTAGAAAATAATGAAGACCTTGTTGCTGCTAACTTATACAGTTATCTTGCTAGTTTCTACAGAGGCTCATGGCATACAGATCTGAAGACTAAATGAGTGAATAAAGCTAACTCTAAAATTAAGCCTTTGTTTTCTTTAAGCATTAATTTTTGTCATAATTCATACAAATATAGTTATATATACTAATATAATCTATATTGGCTTATTTTAAATGCATTTTGCCAGGAAGACACAATATGTACCTTTTCATAATACAGTACAAGCAATAGATGAATAACTATAGTACAGTGTGACAAGTTATGTAATACACAAAATTAATAATGATCAACAGTTGGTTCTTGCCTACTGTCATTCAATTAAAGTTATTCTTGTTGACCAAATTAAAACATCTATAACTTAATGTAATGGACAGAATAGTATGTCTTTGCCCTTCCTCCAATTTCCTGTCTATCCAGAACCTTAAGATATGACCTTATCTACAGAGATACTTAAGGTACCTGGATTAAGGATATGGTTAGGACAATATAAGAGTGCCTTCATAAAAGAAAATAAAGAATTACTGAAACTAAGAGAAGTCCAAATAAAGCAGAGATAGAGGTTGGAATTATGCAGCCACTGGGCAAAAAAAAAAAAAAAAAAAAAGATTCTGGGAGTGGAGTGGGGACTAAGCGGACTACATAGTCCTTAATTTCAGACTTCTAGTCTCCTAAATTATGAGGGGAGTTTTCTGATTTTTTTTTTCTCCCCTCCATATCACTGGGGCTTGGTGCCTGCTCTACAAATCCACTGCTCCTGGAGGCCATTTTTTCCATTTTTGTTGCCCTTGTTATTGTTATTGTTGCTGTTGGATAGGGCACAGAGAACAGGGGAAGACAGAGAGGGGGAGGAAAGATAACACCTGCAGACCTGCTTCACTGCTTGTGAAGCGCCCCCCCCCCACAGGCAGAAAATCTGAAGCTAGAACCAGGATCTTCATGCAGGTCCTTGTGCTTCGTGCCAAGTGCACTTAACCCACTAAACTACCACCCAGCCCCCAAGTTTTCTGATTTTTTAAATGGCTTCAACTGTGGCGACTTGTTACACAGCTTTAGAAGCTAACCCATTTACCCTAGTAAGAATCGTGGGAGAGTAAGCATGAATTTTTAAAAACAAATTTCAATTTATGATTACATGACCTTAAAACCAATTTATTCTTTTAAAACTTAGATTGGTCAAATTATCACTGAAAAAAAAGAAATACTTCTTTTTTAAAAAAATTCTTTTTTCTCCTTTTGCTGCCCTTGTTGTTTTATTACTGTTGTAGTTATTGTCGCTGTTGGATAGGACAGAGAGAAATGGGGAAAGGAAGAGAAGACAGAGAGAAGAAGAGAAAGATAGACACCTGCACACCTGCTTCACTGCCTGTGAAGTGACGGCCCTGCAGGTGGGGGGCCGGGGCCTGAGCCAGGACCCTTATGCAGGTCCTTGCACTTGGTGCCACGTGCACTTAACTCACTGTGCTACTGCACCATCCCCAAAAAGAAATACTTCTAAGCAGCACAAATATCACAGTCTATTAAGTGAGTGGAATTATAGGTGTTGCCATCTGAAACGTTTTCATTTCACTGCTTCAAATTCAAGCAATGCAAATAGAACAGACTTTAACTGCAGAGCCAATATGCGGTCTCCAAAATCCTGCAATAGACTTTTTAGTAACATCAAATATAAGTGATCATTTAAAAACTTGTTTCCACCACTGTAAATAAGTATAAATATACTTAAGAAAAAAAAGAACATTATTAGGAGGGTAAATGTATGCACCCACCATTAAAATAATTATTATGTTCCATCAATGATCACTGCTACTAAGACTGAGAAAAAAATGCCAGACAAGCCTGCAGGAAGAGAACAAGCCTGGATACACAAAGGTCTGGCCTTGCCAACCATGACCTTACACAGCAATCACTTTTCTCCCCTCTAGAATTACAACATCGAGCGTCATGTTAACATTTAACATTATTATCTTAGCCAGAGGGTGTGGTGGCTACATATGCAGCCAAAATTTTTCAGATATGACTTATTCCAAGTTATTCCAATGTTCTGTAATTTGTGAGCTACAGAAACTTCGGGAGAGTAGTTTAAATCAAATAGCTGGGGTATGGGCAACTTGGGAATTTGTATGCATAATGCACAGAGTTATTAAATCTAGATGGGTTCAACATCTCTGGCAAAATACAAAACAATTTTGTACAAGGTAAATTCAGCAAATGGTATTATTTTTAACAATGACAACAAAAAAATCAGGTCAAGATGAAAAAAATGGGGCTAGTCAGAGGCACACCTGGTAGAGCATACATGTCACAGTGTTCTAGCACCAGGGTTCAAGCCACAATCTCCACCTGCAGGGAGGTGGGGGAGATGAAGGGGGAAAGCTTCAGGAGTGGTAAAATCGTGGTGTGTGTGTCCCTCCCCATCCCCATCCATCCCTTCTGTCTCCCCTGCCCCTCTCAATTTCCCTCTGTATCTATCCAAAATATATGTATTTTTAAAAGGATGAAAAAAAAAATACTCTTCTCCATATCAATTAGAAGGCTTGTTTCACATGAACCAGCAAATATTGAAACAGGATGTTTTGTACATCACTAAGTGATTAGGTATGTGCTTTCAAGTCAAGCCAGCCTGAAATTATATTCCCAATCACCAATGGAAAGATTTTATTTTCCCATATATTGATAGAGACTGAAGATGCTGAAACCTTCAGATATTTTGGGGACTGGAATTACCTCAGAAGAAGCCATTCTGGTAACCAAGGTGGAGTGGCCCCATCTGAACATATTACCACAGTTTAATTATTTCCAGCAACCCTGTAGAATACTTCTCTTTTTAGCAAGTACTCTAAATTTCAGTCTCTGCTTGAGACAGGCCCAACAGAAAGGTTAAAAAATTAAATTCTTTTTTCAACTTTCTTTTTTAAAAAATTTTTATTTATAAAAAGGAAACCCTGACAAAAACCATAGGATAAGAGGGGCACAACTCCACACAATTCCCACCACTAGAACTCCATATCCCATCCCCTCCCCTGATAGCTTTCCTATTCTTTATCCCTTCGGGAGTATGGACCCAGTGTCACTATGGGGTGCAGAAGGTGGAAGGTCTGGCTTCTGTAATTGCTTCCCCACTAAACATGGGTGTTAGCAGGTCAATCCATACCCCAGCCTGTCTCTTTCCCTACTGGGACAGGGCTCTGGGACACATTGGTGGGGTAGTCAACTTTTATGGAGCTGGGCGGTAGTGCACCAGGTTAAGTGCATAAAGTACAAGCACAAGAACCTGCAAAGATCCTGGTTCAAGCCTCAGGCTCCCCACCTGCAGGGCGGTTGCTTCACGAGAGGTGAAGCAGGTATGCAGGTATCTATCTACCTCTCCCCTCTCTTCCCCTCCTCAATTTCTCTCTGTCCTATCCAATAAAAAAACGGCTGCGGGGGGGGGGGGGGCAGGAGGTGGTGCTGCGGTTAAGTGTACATGGTGTGAAGCACAAGGACCAGTGTAAGAATCCTGGTTTGAGCCCCACCCCACCTGCAGGGGAGTAGGGTGTTTCACAGGCGGTGAAGCAGGTCTGCCTGTGTCTTTCTCTTCCCCTCCTCTCTGGATTTCTCTCGGTCCTATCCAACAACAATGACAGCAATAACAATAATAACAATGACAAACAACAAGGACAACAAAAGGGAAAAATAGCAGCACAGTGCATTCTTAGTGCAGACACAGAGCCCCAGCGAAAACCGTGGATGCAAAAAAAAAAAAAAAAAAAAGACTGCCAGGAATAGTGGATTAGTAGTGCCTGCATTGATCCCCCTGGAGGGGAGAGAATATAAATATATGATGAGAATATATATATATATATATATCACATAACTTTTAATAGGTAAACTTGATGTTTTCCTTGATTAGTGAGTTTACTGCTAATTCTACTTCTTGTGCCCCAGTCTGGTCACTTTTAGAGGCTGCACTAGTTGATCATAGGGAAATCTGGAACATAGGGCTTCATTCCTCTTCTTTCCTCCTAAGACAATCTGACACTGTATCCTGTTTGGTTTTTTGGCACTTTGGAGTCAGAGTTGACCCACTTGAACCTTGGAGCAACCTTCATCCTCTCTGCAGTCATTTTTCTCTCAGGAGATTTCTGAATCCTTGCTCCTGAAAGAAAAAGGGTATCCTGTGCCAACCAGCAAATATTTCACTGAAGCTCTTCAATAGCTTCTGACCTCAGGTAACCTCATCTACCTCACTACATTTCCTCCCTGAATCGTGGGAGTTCTGCTTTCATTGGTCATCTTTAAAAAGTTCTTCTAGTCAGTTCTTAGAGTTATTTCACTCACTACTTCTTCACAACCAAATATGGGTTCCTTCATATCACAACTAAATTTAAAAGAGAGAGATGGGTGGGAGGGGAGGCTCATTTGGCCCCTTATCACAAAATCGTATCTCCAATCTCATTCATAGAACCCTTGCTCTCCTAATGGCCAGAGAGATAAGTTTTTTTTTTTTTAAAAAAAGAGTCCTCCTGGTTCCATTTTCCCATGGGCTATAATAATGAGTTTGTGAGTTGATCTGAACTCGCAGCTTAGATCCCAGTCTCTCACAATCACTCTCTTAGACACTTTTACCTCCACTGCTGACCAAAGGAATTGCAGCCTACACAATATCCACTTCTTTTTTTTAATTTTTTAATATTTATTTATTTATTTTCCCTTTTTGTTGCCCTTGTTGTTTTTTTATTATTGTTGTTGTTATTATTGTTGTTGGATAGGACAGAGAGAAATGGAGAGAGGAGGGGAAGACAGAGAGGGGGAGAGAAAGACACCTGCAGACCTGCTTCACCACTTGTGAAGCAACTACTCTGCAAGTGGGGAGCCAGGGGCTCGAACTGGGATCCCTATGCCGGTCCTTGCGCTTTGCTCAATGTGTGCTTAACCCGCTGTACTACTGCCAACTCCCAATATTCACTTCTTTAGAAGAACTGTACACCTTAAAAAAAAAAACTCGGCGGAAGTAATCCTGCCACATTCAGCCTGATCTAGTATGACTTTAAAAGGTAGCACCTATGGTTGATTTGTCTTTACTCTCTAACACTCCTTTATACCTTTGTGGCAGTTTATTTTTTTCTTTCTTAATCTGACCACTGACTATCTTTGCTGGAACCATCTGATGGTATCTCCCTTAGAAAAAGGGGGGAGGGAACCATTATATTTCCTATTAAAATCACAAAGTGAGGGCCAACCCCAAATTTATTTATTTATTTAATTTATTTTTTGCCTCCAGGGTTATCACTGGGGTTCAGTGCCAGCACTGAGGATAATTTCTGGAACCATCCGTTCCACCCCGGTTCCATGGCTGCCAGTTCTTAGCAACATCGCCCCGCCAGATATTCGTCGGGATGCGACATCATCTAAGTTCATTTCCCACGTCTACGCTGGACCGGACCTGCCAATATACACGGATATCTTCGCCCACCCTGTCCAACGCTTGACATCTCGTCACCCAATCTGGTCCCCTATGCCTACACTGAACTTCTCTGTTCCAGTCTCTTGGAAACAGAGCTGGCAGTCAGCTGAGGTAAAGAACAAACACCTCATCACAGACCCCTGCAAGCGTCAACCCAGCTTTGACCTAGCACGTCATGATTGGGCCCTCCTCAATCGCTATCGAACAGGCCATGGCCGGTGCACCGCTATGTTCCATCGCTGGGGAGCCAGAGACGACCCGAACTGCCCCTGCGGCTCCAGACAGACTATGACCCACATAGTCAACGACTGCCACCTCTCCAGATTCAAAGGAGGTCTCGAAACTTTACATCATACATCAGGCTCAACCTGACGCTGTTGACTGGCTACGGAAGAAGGGCAAACGCTAGAAGTGCCAGCACTACAACTTCACTGCTCCTGGTGGCCATTTTGTTTTTCCTTTTTTAATTTTTCCTCTTCATTCGATAGGTCTGGGGAAATTGAGAAAGGAGGGGGAAATAGGGAGAAAGACAGACACCTGCAGACCTGTTTCACCACTCGAGAAGCAGCCCTCCCCACAGGTGGGAACAGCACTTGAACCTGAATCCTTGCACCCATTCTTGAGCTTAGTACTATGTGGGCTTATCCATGTGTGCCACTGCCTAGGCTCCCCCAAATTTCTCATCAAACAATTAACAGCATTTCAGGACATGGACTCAATACCTCCACCTTAATTTTCTGGGCATAGTATAAAGTAGTCCCATCAGTAGACTCTGTGCCATAACCCATATAGTCTGAATATCCCCACTATCTTTGATCAAGTTAATATTTCCTTTTTCTAAAATATGATCCTCAACTCCTAGTCTATCTTTTTTACTTCTGTATATCACTTGTGATGTTCCTTTCCCCCCCAAAGAACTAACCTCTCCTTGCACTGGATCACCAGAACACCTTCTATGGAATTGTCATAGTGTTATGATTCTATCCCCCCACCTAAAATCAGAGCTCCTCAAAGTAGGGAACTAATCATTGGTATTTAACCTCTAAGGGCCTATACACCACTGAAGATTAAAATTTTTTAACATAAACCATATTATTTGAATGTTTTATACAAAATAAAATAGTGGGAAGTATACAACAGCCTAAATAAGATAGTGATAAATATCCAACAGCATGATTTCCATGAAAAAAATTTTGAATTATTTCATAAAAACTTAGATGGTATTTTTCCTAGATAGAACTGAAATTCACTATTAGATAATGATTACTGATTGTTAACATAGTGAAAATTATGGTGAAATTACAAACCATAGTCTCTTGAAAGTATAGTGCTTTAAGGAAGCTATGGTTTCCCCAATCATTATAGTTCTCTGTCAAGGTAAGTGTAGCAATGCAAATTTAGAGTCTCTCCTATTCTCAGTCTAAAAAAAAAAAAAAGTTTGAAGGATGATGGAAACAGAAAAAAGAGGAAAAAACTGAAAGTATCTATACAAGAATATTGAAGTCATTGTGTCCAGCTAGAGAGAGGATACCAAAAGATGTTATTATAATAACAACTCCATCTTCCCTTTCTTAATGAGTTTCTAATGCAATGCACTGTAGGAGAAAAAGTAAAGAAATTTAAGTCAAAAAACACATTTTTTTAAAGGTTTGTCACTGTCGGTGGTGTGTGTGTGTTCTAAGTTAAAGCACACACACACAAAAATAACTTGATATCCTGTGTGGAAAGTATTTCATTAATGTGCTACTTGAGAAACTGATTCCCAAAATACATTATCAATAATAATCTGGGGGGGGGGAAGAGAGAGAGAGAGAGAGAGAAAAAGGAAGGGAAAGAAAGAAAGAAAGAAAGAAAGGAAGGAAGGCAGACCTAAAAGAGGTCAGTAGTATCATCTTCTCATAAGCATCTGAGGTATTTAAAAAAAAAAAAAGGCTAAAATAAACTTCAGCTACAGAGACAGGTGCAACTCTCACTCACAAAATCTGAATCATCCTAAAGAAGTCAGTCTCACAGCTGGGCAAATAGTGAGACTGGAAAAGCATAAGACTGGCATGCCTGAGGCACCTGGCCCACTCTCCTAAAAATCATGCACTGGAGTGCAGTGGAGTGGAGTGGAGTGGTACCTTAGGCTTTTCTCCCCTCTCCACTCCCACCCCCCAATGAAATAGATTTTAAAAATCTTAAAAGATTTTAGATTGTAGATGTCAGTCTACAAATCAAAATGACCAGTCAGTCACAATATATGTGTTAATAAAACCTAAGTTCACAGGGGGTTCACACGGTAAGGTGCATGTTACTAGACTTGAAGACCGGGGTTGAGCCCTGGATCACCACATGGGAACACTTGCAGAGGGTAAATTTCATGACTGGTAGAGTAATGCTGTGGCATCTTTTCTCCACACTGTGTCTTTCTCTATCTGCCTGCCTTTCTCCTTTCCCTTTTTCTTTCTCCTTTCCTTTCCTTTCCTTTCCTTTCCTTTCCTTTCCTTCCCTCCCTCCCTCCCTCCCTTCCTTCCTTTCTCATTTTCCTCCTCTTTCTTTCAATTTTTTTTTTTTGCCTCCAGGGTTATTGCTGGGGCTCGGTGCCTGCATGACGAATCCACTGCTCCTGGAGGCCATTTTCTCCCTTTTGTTGCCCTAGTTGTTTTATCATTATTGTAGTTATTATTATCACTGTTATTGATATCGTTGTTGTTGGAAAGTGCAGAGAGAAATGGAGAGAGGAGGGGAAGACAGAGGAGGAGAGAAAGACATCTGCAGACCTGCTTCACCGCCTGTGAAGTGACTCCCCTGCAGGTGGGGAGCCGGGGGCTCAAACCGGGATCCTTACGCAGATCCTTGCGTTTTGTGCCACGTGCTCCCAACCCACTGCGCTACCACCCGACCCGCTCTTCTTTTAAATTTAACTTATTTGATAAAAGAGAGAGATTAAGGTGGGGCACGGGGCGGGGCGTGTGTGTGTGTGTGTGTGTGTGTGTGTGTGTGTGTGTGTGTGTGTGTGTTTCTGCAGTACTGCTTCACCACTCAAGATGCTTTCCCCCGAGAGTGGGGGCTAGAGGACAGATCCCAAGTGAACTCAACCAGATGCATCACCTCTCTACCTCTACCTTTCAACTCTGTCCCTATCTAGAATAAAGAAAAATGACTACAGGTCATGGTGGGAATCCCAGTAATTACCCTGGTGGCAAAAATAAAACCCATAATCAAAGAGAGTAAAAAGTAGTTACTTTTAATCAACAAGAAAAAAAAAAAAGAGGATATAAACTAAAGGGGAGAAATACCAAGATTAAATATCCAGAATACTGAAAATTTATATACAGACCATTAAAATTATCAGTATTAAAGATATTAAACATTAATACATTTACAAAATTTTATTTATTTTATTCTGAAGTCACCATTCTATATGAGAGATTTTCCATTAAAAAAACTTTTTTGTCTAACTTTTGACCGATTTAAACCTTGGTAGCAATGCTTAAAGGAAGGAGCTGATCATTTCCCATTCAGCTGCCAAGTCTTCTGAGCAGTCCAACAGTTTGAAACTCCAGGAATAGCACGTTATTTCAGGACCCATAGGATCTGCAACAATAATGGTTGGGGAAACCACAGCATTTAGGCTCTTTCAGTCTTTTCCCCTGTCCTTAGGAGTTTAAAAATAAACAAGAAAAAAAAAATGGTTCCTCACATTGGCATACCAATTTCAGGGTGGTGTCTGGCCACAGAGTATGATAATTACAGTTACAAGGGCCACACTGAACAGAGCATCCCACAGAAACAGTTCTTTTCTGGTGCTCCCTTTGATCATAACAAACCAGTCTGAACTTTTTCCTTTTTTATTTTTGTTTGACTACTTCCTCTCTCACCTCCCACCCTGCCCCTCTACTTAACAAGAGTAAAGTAACAATCTAACAGAAGTCGCCTGCAGTTTTATCAATGGTATTAACTGGTATTTACTTTGTATTCTATTTTTACTTAATCCATTTTTGAAAATTCAGTTATTAACAATGAATTGAAGGGACCAGAGTTGGCTTGCAAAGTAGAGTGCACACGTTATCATGTGCAAGGACCTAGAGAAGCCCCTGGGCATCACATGGGAGCACCTGCACGTAAAGTATGTACTGTATAACCGTGATGCAGTACCTCTCTGTATCTCTTACCCTTCCCCTCTCTATCTCTTACTCCCTCTGTCTTACATCATTCTTAAAAGGGGGGGGGGGTGGAGCCAGGCAGTGGTGCACTTGGTTAAGTGCACAAATCACAGTGCACAAGGACCCAGGTTCAACTCAGGTTCAGGTCCCCACCTGCAGGGGGAAAGCTTTAGAAGTGGTGAAGCAGGGCTGCACGTGTCTCTGTGTCTCCTTCCCTCTCTATCTCCTCTTTCCCTCTCAATTTCTCTGTTTCTAACCAATAATAAATTAAAATATTGAGGAGGGGGGAGGGAGGGAGAGAGGGGGGAGGGAGAGAGGGAGAGAGGGAGAGAAGTGCCGGGAACACAGGCACTATGTAAGTGTGAAACCCTAGAGATAAGCTCAGTAACAAAAGGGGGAGGAGAAATAATAACAGATCAACAGCTTCTAGAGAGGAAATAAGTTCTACCTGATTTCTTTTGAAGCTGGTATGCTTCTGACAGTTCTATTAAATTATCTGAGTGTCTCTAAGGATTTCAATTTATATAAAACAAAGGCTGAACCCTGGAACCATTGGAGCTTTCCATTTTTTTTCCATTTTTCCAAAACAGGTTTTTTCTTTCCCTTCAATTCTTTGAAAGCTGAAGGAATTTTGCTTTTGTAAGTGAAAGGTGACACCAGAGACTTTAAGATTCTATATTCATTTATTTATTTATTTTTGCCATTGCAATGTTGTTTTCAGCACATTTATTTAGAAAGCTTTCTGTGTGATATAGAATGAAGAAAGAACTTCCGTAAAACCTGCTATGTAAGGTCACCAAAGGAATCTGTCACTTGACCTTTTCAGGGCAGCAGAAATGACCAAATTAAAGAAACTAAGGAAGGAACACAATCTCAATACCATTTCAGAGAGAGGAAAGGAATTTAAGGACACAGCCTAACTGGGTCATTGTTGTTTGAGAAGTCTTCAACAAGCTAACTCATCTTCCTGGATCCTTATTTCTCATCTGCCAAACAAGGGATGAGACAGGGTTATTGGTAAAGTATTTTCTTTACTTTTCTTTCTTTTTTAAAGAACATTCATTTTTAAAGGTTTATTTATTTATTTATTGGATAGAGACAGAAATTGAGAGGAGAGGAGGAGGTAGAGAGGGAAAGATGGACCAAGATACACCTGCAGCCCTGCTTTATCACTTGTGAAGCTTTCCTCCTGCAGGTGGGGACCAAGGACTTGAACCTGAGCCCTTGCTTACTGTAATGTGAGTGCTTGACCAAGTGCACCAAAACCTGGCCCTGTTGGCAAAGTATTTACCAGACCTAATAAGTTACTCTTGTTTTTGTTTGGGCAACTCCACTTGGATCCAATTTAATTCTTATGTTGGGACTATATACAAATATTTACCAAAATGCTCTTGTGTGGCACTGAGAAAGGAAAGTATGTAGTCATCTTTTTAAATTGCTAGAGTTGGTTTCTTTAAAAAAAAAAAATCCATAAATGTAGTCAAATTCTTTTTTTAAAAAAATGATTTCTTTAAGAGAGAACCAGAACACCATCCTGGTATGTATGGTGCTGGGGATTGAAGCCTGAACCTCATGCATGTCTAACACCTTATCCACTGTGCCATCTCTTGGCCATGACAGTCACAATTTCATTTGTTTGTTTGTTTGTTTGTTTACTGGGGAAGAGGAGGAAGATGTGGAGAAGAGGAAGGAGGAGGAGGAAGAGGAGGAAGAATCAGAGCATCACTCTGGCATATATAATACTACTGACTGACTGAACTCAGGATCTCATGGTTAAGAATTCAAGGATTTATCCACTGTGCCACCTCTAGGGGAAAAAAAGCTGTCAAAGTTCTTAAAATTTCACTCTATGGGACCAAATAGGAATAGTATATGAAGAGGAGGGGAAAGAGGGGAAAGAGTGGAGGGAGGCAAAGAAGAGAAAGGGTAAAGGGAAAAAGGACCTGGGTTCAACCCCCTGCTTCCCACCTTCAGGGGGGAAGCTTCAGGAGTGGGGAAGCCAGTACTGCAGATGTCTCTCTCTGTCTCTCCTTCAATTTCCCTATGTCCAAACACATATGAGAGAGAGAAAGAGAGAGAGAGGTTGAAAGCAATTCCAATCATGTTTATATATTTGGTATCTCAATACCAGGTGGAGAGAAGTAGGGGAGAAGGAGAAGTCAAAATCTAATTAGAAAAATAGTTAACTATGAAACCAAAGCTCAAAAGCTATGCTTACTTATTAAATGAAATAATGCATTAATTCATTTTGAAAACTCAAAAGAATTTTATTCATGTGTTTAAAGATTAATATTTCCAAGAAGAATGAGGAGTGTCCACATATAGTCAAAATTCCATAACATTAATGCAAGTAATTTTTTTATTCAGTTGTACTTAAAAGAGAAAAGCTAACAGAAGATCAGCATGAGAAAAAAAAAAAAAGACTATCTTTCTATGATACTTTAACATTCTCTTAAAACAGATCACCATTCAAACAAACTTTCCCACTCAAAATATGGCCCAGAACAAGGAGAGAGCATAATAATTATGCAGACAACTTTTATCCCCAAGACTCTTGAGGTCCCAGATTCAATCCCTAGCACCACTATATACCAGAACTGTGTGGTGCTCTGGTAAAAACAACTAAATAAATAACTAAATAAAATATATGGTCAAGAAATAAGACAGATTATCTCTGACCAGACAGCATCACACCTGACACTGTGGACCAGTGTCTTACAAGTATCTATATCAATTCAGTTGTAATAAACTGATTGTCCAAACTAGCAACTCAACGTAATAAACTGTAAACACAAAACCAGAGGTTGAAGAGGGTGACATGAGGAAAACATGACTACATATCTGAAAAGAGAAAGCTTGAAACCTTACTGCAAAAGTTGAATAAGAAGCAGACAACAGAAATTGACTTCATAGTAAAGTAGAGAGTTCAAATCTCAGCACCCATAGGGTATCTTGTTCTCAGACTATTAACTGAGTATTCCTAGTGATACCAAGGTATCACAATAAAGTTACATTCTGAAAATTAAAGAGAGATGTACCGTATCATGCTGATACAACTAAGTCAACAGAGATGGATTCAAATTATTCTATAACATTATTATCTATGTGGCTCTGGGCAAGTCTATAAGTCTTTCAGGAGATGTTTCTCATCATAAAAAAAAAAAGAGAGAGAGATTCTACCTATGATGCCCATCTCTCCAGACTGTCATAGCTTATAGCCTAGGTCAGTCACTTGGTAATCCCAACCTGCAAGCATACGCTACCTCTAGAGGAAACTACAAAACGATGTTCACGATCAACATCATAAACCCTCTTGTGGGGCTCTAAAGGGCCTTGTCCTCAATGTAGAATAACAATGATAGAAATTACCCCACTCTCTGAAGGGAGGTTGGGTCAACATACTCTGCCATTTGAGGGGAACTGGTCCTGAAATGAGTGCAGCCTAGAATGTTCCTAGCTATGACCATGGACTTCGAGCTCAGACTTACAGGGATGTAGAGGTTACACAGGCTCCTGTGCTAATTATGAATAGACATGGGCCCTAGCTAGGTCAGATTGATGGGGTTTACAATTAACAGTATTTATATACTCTCCCCACATTTGGGAGATACTCTCTGTCCAGCTTTCTAGTCCTATTCTCAATTCTGACACTATCTCTTCCCAGACAATACTTTCACTTTACCTGCATGTTAACTCTTGTGCTCAGGCAAAAACTAGTATAGTCATGGGCCCCTGTGAATATACCTAAAATAGACTTCCTAGCTTCTTCCCACATGAAGACCCCCAAATCTAACCTGCTATATTCTTACCTTTAGGTTCCTGCTCACTGAACAATTTTTTCTGTTTTATATCTTAATGCTCTTCAGCCACCAAGTTGCAGATGCTACCATGACACCAACCTTACTTCCCTGTGCAGATGACCTCACCAATGTGTCCTAGAACCCCACCTCCCCAAAGCCCCACCCCACTAGGGAAAAACAGAAACCAGCTGGGGGTATGGATCAACCTGTCAACACCTATGTCTAGTGGAGAAGTTATTACAGAAGCCAGACCTTCCACCTTCTGCACACCATAAAGATCTTTGGTCCATACTCCCAGACAGATAAAGAATAGGGAACCTTCCAATGGGAGGGGATGAGACACAGAACTCTGGTGGTGGGAATTGTGTGGAACTGTACCCCTCTTATCCCAGTCTTGCCGATCATTATTAAATCACTATAAAAAATATTTTGAACTGCTTTAAAAGTCTGAAATATAAAAAAAGTCTGAAATACGAAAGAAGTTTCTATTATATAGAAATATACACATAAATCAAAGTCATACTCTAACATTTAACATAAGTTGGCATGTAGTTCAAATGACCACAATTTTAAAAGGTGTCTAACCCATCACCAGTCTTTTTTTTTTTTAATATTTTATTTTTATTTATTTATTCCCTTTTGTTGCCCTTGTTGTTTTATTGTTGTAGTTATTATTGTTGTCGTTGTTGGATAGGACAGAGAGAAATGGAGAGAGGGGGGGAAGACAGAGAGGAGGAGAGAAAGACAGACACCTGCAGACCTGCTTCACTGCCTGTGAAGCGACTCCCCTGCAGGTGGGGAGCCGGGGTTCGAACCGGGATCCTTATGCCGGTCCTTGTGCTTTGCGCCACCTGCGCTTAACCCACTGCGCTACAGCCCGGCTCCCTCCATCACCAGTCTTTTACAAAAACTTTATGTCAAAGAAAATAGGTTGGAGAGAAAGTTCACCATGTAGAGTGTGTGCCTTATTCCATTCACAGCCTTGAACCACAAGAAAAATGCCATGACACAGGGGGAGCTCCAGTGCTAGGATGTTTCTTCTTTTCTCTGAATTTAAAAAAAAGGGCAGGTAATGGTGATGCAAAGAGACTCTCATGCCTGCAGCTCCCAAGGTCCCAGGTTCAATCCCCCACACCACCATAAGCCAGAGCTAAACAGTGCTCTGGTTTAAAAAAAAAAAAAAAAAAAGTGAAATCGTATGTGCTCAAGGCCCCAGTGCAGAGGGGGTGCGGAGGGTGGGAAGAGAGAATGCAGCTTTTCTTCATCCAAGCATAATATCTTTAGGGTCCAGAGAGAAGAGGAAAAAGAGGGGAACATTTTGATATAGTAATAGGTATATGTGTGATTTGGAAAGGAAGAGAAGATGCGACCACAGGGGAAAAATAGCAAATATATCTATCTATATATCTACATACATGTGTGGATATAGATATAAACAGATATAGATATATAGATATGCCTATAGATATACCTATATATCTGTGTATCTGTATCTATATCTATATCTAGTTGTAGAAATAATAGTTAACCCATATCTGCAACCTTAAGAGAACTGCTCTAGCTTACAATGGACAAATTGGGAATTCAGAACTCTGATGGTGGGAATGGTGTGGAGTTGTGTCTCTGTTATCTTATAATTTTGTGAATCAGTATTAAATCACTAGTAAAATTGTGATTGTCCAGACATTTAAAAAAAAGAAGAAAAAGAAAGAAGCATAATTTCTTTGATACATACAGGCTAGCAATTTGAAAGTGGAGCTAAATGAACTAAACTTTTCAACCAATTCTCCCCCTTTGGAGATGAGCAATAGACCAGAAAACATTATGACAATGAAATCTCCAGAATAAGGCAGAAGCTGATCACACATTGCTATTAATGAACTCTCCCTTGGGCTGGGTAGCAGATGCAAGTAGTCTGCAGAGTGCCTTAGCAGTGTTGTGCTCCAGGAGGGAGCAAGGCTGACATTGAAAATGCCTCCTTCCAGCCTGCTCACTTCTAAGCATTTCTCCTATTCCACCACTGTGGTCTTGAGTTACTGACACTGAGGGGATAGTAAATGAATGCTTAGATGCTCATAGGGGTCTAGACCTCTCTAGACTAGGTCATTTTCTGAGCTGCCCCACTAATGTGCAGCGCATATCAGGATACTTCTAATGGGTGGGGCTTCTCTACAATATTGATATGACAATGGACTATACATAAATTCCAGTTGGTTTGTTTTTATTTTTTTTTTCCCCTCAGGGTTATCATTGGGGCTTGGTGCCTGCACTATGAATCTACTACTCCTGGTGGCCATCTCTTTCCATTGTTGTGGTTGCTGTTGCTGTTATTGTTGTTGTTGGATATGTCAGAAAGAAATTGAGGGAAGAGGAAGACAGAGGAGAAGGGAAGAGAAAGATAGACACCTTGTGCTTTGCACTATGTGCACTTAACCCAGTGTGCTACCACCCGGCCCCGTTTTTACTTCTAATCATTTCAATATGAAAGAACTTCCTAATAGATTGATATTAAAACCTACCAGATCAAATTGATGGGGTTTACAGTCAACAATATTTATATACTTTTCCCATATTTGGTAGTTACTCTCTTCCCCGATCCAGCTTTCTAGCCCTTTTTCCAGCCATGTCATCATCTCCCGAGACAATAACTTGGATCCACCTGCATGTTAGATGTCAGGCTGAGGAAAAAACCAATAAAGTCATGGGCCCTTCAGAATATACCTAAAATAGACGTAGTAGCTATTTCCAAAATGGAGACCCCAAACCTTCATCTGCAATATTCCAGCCTTTGGGTTCAGGATTAATCAACAATTTGTATGGCTTTATATGTTAATTCCTTTTCAGCCACCAGGTTCCAGATGTTACCATGATGCCAACTGGACTTCCCTGGACAGATGACCCTACCAATGTGTCCTGGAGCTCCACTTCCTCAGAGCCCTGGCCCACTAGGGAAAGAGAGAGACAGGCTGGGAGTATGGATCAACCTGTCAATGCCCATGTTCAGCAGGGAAGCAATTACAGAGGCCAGACCTTCCACCTTCTGTACCCCATAGTGACCCTGGATCCATACTCCCACGGGGCTAAAGAATAGGAAAGCTATCAGGGGAAGTGATGGGATATAGAGTTCTGTTGGTGAGAATTGTATCCCTCTTATCCTATGGTCTTGTCAGTGTTTCCATTTTATATATATATCAGAATTGAAGTTTACTTACTGAGAGTACCATTTTGTGAAGTGATGGTGACCTAATAAGGAGTCACCAAAACAATGTCAACACTGACACTTTCTGTTTAAGAAGACATATGAAAAAAATAGAGAATATTAATTATAGACACACTATGTATTAGTAACTTGGCAAAAAATTTACTTTATGTGTGTGCACATATTTGCAAAGTGCAAACTTTCTGGAAACTAATGTAAGGTAGACTTATTACTTTCAACGTATTACTTTTGAAGCTAAAAATTTTGAAAATCAGGGATTTGGGGGTGGGTGCTCAAATTAAACTTTCTAGGCATTGAAAAATCCAAAGTATCTATACCGCAGATCAACTGCAGAAGACATGTATTTATTTAAAGATATGTAGTTTGACTTCTCAAAAACTGGAGGAAAATTTACTAATTAAATTTTTGTACAGACTTACTAGTTGAAATATAACCTTCAATGTTTCTCGGGTCATATATCCGTTCTCTAGTCACAATTTCCTCGTGATGACATAAGAGCACACACAGATCAACTGAACAGCTAACACATATGTGGGTTGTAACCAAGGTTTGATGATCAAAAGAAATGTGAAGGAGATAAATCCCTTCTCCAGCTTCATAAAGCATCAATAGCACAGAACAATGTCCCAAATAAAACAGAACTGAGGTTCTTTTAGAAATCAATATGGCGGGAGTTGGGCTGTAGCGCAGCGGGTTAAGCGCAGGTGGTGCAAAGCACAAGGACCAGCATAAGGATCCCGGTTCCAACCCCGGCTCCCCACCTGCAGGGGAGTCGCTTCACAGGCGGTGAAGCAGGTCTGCAGGTGTCTATCTTTCTCTCCTCCTCTCTGTCTTCCCCTCCTCTCTCCATTTCTCTCTGTCCTATCCAACAATGACAACAACAACAATAATAACTACAACAATAAAACAACAAGGGCAACAAAAGGGAATAAATAAATAAAATAAATATTAAAACAATTTAAAAAATTATATAAAAAAGAAATCAATATGGTATTCAAATTTAAAGACAATGAATTGGATTTGAAAGACTAGCAAAGATAAAAAAAATACATTAAAGATATTTTTATAGTAAGGTTAGTGTGCTGATCAAATCTTCAATTAAACAAAAATCAAAGTTCTTTTTCCACTAAATCAAAACAGTTTGTATGCTTTCTATTAGTGAAAAAAGTATAAATAACTACCAGTCAAGATAATTGTAATGACCAAACCAAGTACCAGTCACAACCATCCCCCAAGGTAAATTTACAAATTGTATGTTTTGTTAAATAATCCCCGACCAATCAAGACAAAAGCAGTGCACACCTGTGTTCAGAAAGGAATTCTGGTTTATCTCAAAATGTAATCCAGAAACACCAGATACTCAGTTTCTGCTTTAGAGAAAGTTTTTCTAGTTTCAAAGTGAAAGAGGACCCTTAGGATAAATCAGAGAACTGAAACAATAATAAAATATATTTATCGTCTCTCTCTCTTTTAAAGTTTACTGAGAAAAACACACACACACACACACACACACACACAGAGATTATTGAAATCTCAATCGTTTGTGGCTTTTTACCTATAAATGAGCTTTCCTTTAAGATATATATTGACTTAAAATCTGACAACTTACTTTTAACACTAAAAATCTGAACCAGCATGTAGATTAGACTTTACACTGTGCTTTTTCCCCTTTTTAGCTTTGTATAGAAACTCTATAAAATATATCTTAAAGGGAGTCGAGCGGTAGTGCAATTGGTTAAGCGCAATTGGTTAAGCGCACGTGGAGCAAAGCGCAAGGACCAGCATAAAATCCCAGTTCAAGCCTCTGGCTCCCCACCTGCAGGGGAGTCACTTCACAGGTGGTGAAGCAGGTCTGCAGGTGTCTTTCTCTCCCCCCCTGTCTTCCCCTCCTCTCTCCACTTCTCTCTGTCCTATCCAACAACGACAACATCAGTAACAACAATAATAACTACAACAATAAAACAAGGGCAATAAAAGGGAAAATAAATAAATATTAAAAAAAAACAGAAACTGAAATAGTACAAGTGCACAACTATTATGCAAGCAACGCATTCATACATGTAACGAAGTTCTAGCACCATAATTTAGGAGACAGGATCCAAAAACAACTAGCAAAGGGAAAACAGAATAGAGGGCTATGTAAGCTCATTCTCTCTTTGCAATGTAATTCCTCTCCTTCTCCAGTCTACTGCCACTGTCCTCCATTGTTTTTTATGCATTACTCCATTGTTTTTTATGCATTACCATCTCAAACATAATTTAAAAAAATAATTTGTTGTTTTTATTGATCCATCTGGATGAAAACAGAAATTGAGAGGGTAGGGGGACACAAAGAAAGAAAAAGAGAGACACCTCCAGCACAACTTCACCACTTGTGAAACTCCTTCCCTGCATGCGAACCAGGGGCTTGAGCAATGTGATACGTGCATTCTACCAGATGTGCCACCACCTGTCCCTTTCCAACAGTATCTTTTATGAAAGAAAAAAGAATCAGGAGGCGGTCGCGGTGGAGGTGGTGGTGGCGGCGGCGGCGGCGGCATGAAAATGACAGGTCAGTATATCACTCTTCTAGCAGCTTGAATAAGTGCCTAGCTCCAGGTCCTACGCACCAGCTCACTCCAGTTCAGTCCTTAAGCCTCTTTCACCTTGAGTCTGGCTTTTCTGGAGGTGTTTTATACCAAGTTTGCTAAGCAGTAGGAGCTATCAAGAGACAAGTTTCTACTGCCCATACCCAAATAGTGTGTGTGTGTGTGTGTGTGTGTGTGTGTGTGTGTGTGTGTGTGTGTGTGTGTGTGGCAGAGGGTTCGGGAATCTAGTAAAGCTATTGGCAAGGAGAGAACCAGCTGGGGAATTCTGACTAACAAATTCCCTGGGGGGCAGCCAACTACTTGGCTATGCAAGCATTCACCACATGTAATTCACATTTAAATAGCCAACATGTGATTCACCCAGTACAGTGATGGGTTCTAGTAAAAAGTAAATAACTGTTTGCTGTTTCTGACAGTCTTCAGATGTCAGCTGTAAATAACAAGAGTGTCCTGGTGTATGATGGGGCAGGGAGACCTGGACTGGGGAAGTGTCTTCCAAATACCTTGATATCATAAGGATCTGAGGGGTTGTACCTATGTGTCAGCAAATGTACTGTAAACCATTAACCCCAAATAATACAATATATAAAAAACAAGCAAAAAGGATAGAGTGATGCTGAATTGCATGGTACAGAGAAGAGGCTCAGTAAGAGCTAAAAAGTCGGATGTCGGCGGTGGTGCAGTGGGTTAGGTGCATGTGGCGCAAAGAGCAAGGACCGGCATAAGGATCGCAGCTAGAACCCCCGGCTCCCCACCTGCAGGGGAGTTGCTTCACAGGCGGTGAAGCAGGTCTGCATGTGTCTATCTTTCTCTTCCCCTCTCTGTCTTCCCCTCCTCTCTCCATTTCTCTCTGTCCAATCCAACAATGAACAACATCAACAATGGCAATAATAATAATAACCACAATGAGGCTACAACAACAAGGGCAACAAAAGGGGGAAAAAATGGCCTCCAGGAGCGGTGAATTCATGGTGCAGGCCAGCAATAACCCTGGAGGGGGAAAAAAAAAAAAAAAGAGCTAAAAAGTCACACCACCACTGCAAACTGCTTGGGAATCCCCCATCTTGTAACACATACACTTCTACGTATGAAAGGCGTGTATAGCAATTATACAAAAATTTGCTGACCACATTTATTAAGATGCTGATTATCACAAGTATCATCTTTAACAATAGGTGTTGTTGTTACACTAGCAACTAGTTGTGAAAACCTGTAACTTTCCTTAATAAAGATAATGCAGCATGGGGGGCCAGGTGGTGCACCTAGTTAAAACATACATGTTACAATGTGCAAGGACCCAGGTTCAAGCCCCTGGTTCCCACCTACAGGGGGAAAGCTTTGTGAGTGGTAAAGCAGGACTGCAGGTGTCTTTCTGTCTCTCTCTATGTCCCCTTCCCTCTCGATTTCTGGCTGTCTCTATCCAATAAATAAATAAACATAGTTTTAAAAAATGATAAACATAAAAAAAAGATATTCCAGCATCAAGAAATCCGTAGTACCATCACTGTTTCTCCTCCTATGTCTAAACAATCACTTCAACAAATACCTTGTCTCTTCTCAATCTCCTGTCTCCTAGGTGGACAGTTCTAATTCGTAAAATGCTCTAATCCAGTGTGTATGCTATAACAAAAACCGTTTTCCTTCAACAATGCCACTGCCATATGTCCACACACAAATGTTTACTATCTGCAAAGTCTAAGACATTGGGCAAGATGAGGAACTAGATTCCCAAGAGCTTCAAATCCAGAGATGTATGAAGCACATACCCAAACAACCTCAAGGCAAGACATCTGCCCTTAAACCAGAAATTACTGAGTCTCATACCCTAATGCTCCCAGAATTTTCAATGTCTTTCTGAAGAATGGCACTTCAGAGCTCACCACATCTAAGTTTCCTTACCCAGTTTTCAGTTCTCTCTTTAATAATCTAGTCTTTCCTCGTCTATTATTTTTATTGACTACTTAAGAGTAGTCCAGACACTATTTACTAAATAAGTTAGTCCATGTAATGTGTTATTAGCGTGTCTGGCCATGGCAAGCATTCATTAAATACCACGTCTGTTAACACTTGTGGATGGGTGTTATGTTAGATATGACTTTCTACCTTTTCTTTTTCTACTTTTTCTTTTCTTTTCTCTCCATAATTTATCTACTTTGAGCTAGGAGATAGCTCATCTGGAAAAGCACAAATTTTACTATGCCTAAGGATTCAAGTTCTAGTACCATGTGGGAGCACCATGGATGTGACATGGGGAAACACCAGATGGTAAAGTTGTGCTATAGTGTCTTCTGTTCATATTCTCTCTCTCTCTCTCTCAGTGTGTGTGTGTGTGTGTGTGTGTGTGTGTGTGTGTGTGTGTGTGTGTGTGTGTGTGTGTGTGTCTTTGAATAAAAAGAATAAAATAAGTCAGCAGCACAGGAGCAATGGAATCATGCCTATGTGAGGCCTTGGTGCTGAAAAAATGGGAGGAGAAAGGGGGGGTATTTTATGTGTGACAGAGATCAGGGGCTGGGTGGTGGGACACCTGGTTAAGTGCACACATTACCAGGATCGAGTCTTTGGTCCCCACCTGCAGGGGGAATCATCAGCTGTGAAGCAGTGCTGCAGATGACTCTCTTTCTCTCTATTTCCCCCTTCCCTCTTGACTTCTCTATCTCTAGTCAATAAATGAATAGCAAGGAGTCTACTGTGAGTCAGGGGAAAGTTGGAGAGAAAGAGAAGATACTGAAAATGGGATACAAGGGAGTGCAGAAGATAGTTTACCTACGGCCTTATACAGTACAGCAGAGACATTAAGTTTCTAAACCTAGGAGGAAAGCTTCTGACAGATTGTAAGTGGAAAAACTAGATGATATAACATTGTGTTTAATGTTTTACAGGATCACTGAGGCTTCTGTGTTAAGATTAGTCTGACTTGAGTTTGGAGAACAAGGGTGAAAGTATCAAGACTGATTAAGAAAAGACTGTCCTTATCAGGCATGGCATCATGCCACCTCTTAACAAACATCACCCTCATACCTCATCTCTGATCACTAAGTCAACTTTATTCATGTTCAGAATGGTTGTGATTAAACATTCCTACAAAGTATTCAATACCTGCACCATTTCTGGGGAGCAAAAGAACTGCCACCAAAAAGCTGTTCCCACAAATAGCACCTTCTCTTTTATTGCTGAAACAGTACAAATTGGGAGCATTTTAAGGTTACGCTCAATGGTATAGTCAACAAAGGAGACACACAGTGATACTTATAGCCCTCCAAGCTTTGGTCAAATTCAGAGAATATTTATGTGGCATGCCATCCTGTGTAAACAGCACTATTACTCAAGTCCCAGGTGAGCTGTTCACCAGCCATTTATTGAACACTTAGCATTGGAGATTAAAAAAAAAAAAGTAAATAACACTTGGTCTCTGTCCTAAAAGTGTTCACAGTGTAGCTCAAGACACAGACAAATGAACAAATAAGTATAGTTCAATGTGTGACAAATGCAATTACAGAGGTACATAGAAGATAGAGAAATAACATAGAAGAGGGAGTAATCAATTCTGCCCATAAGGAAGTAGGGGAGATTTTTTTTTTTTTAATTTCTTTATTGGGGAATTAATGTTTTGCATTCAACAGTAAATACAATAGTTTTTACATGCATAACATTTCCCAGTTTTCCATATAACAATACAACCCCCACTAGGTCCTCTGTCATCCTTTTTGGACCGGTATTCTCTCTCCCACCCACTCCAGAGTCTTACTTTGGTGCAACATGCCAATTCCAGCTCAGATTCTACTTGTGTTTTCTCTTCTGATCCTCTTTTTCAACTTCTGCCTGAGAGTGAGATCATCCCATATTCATCCTTCTGTTTCTGACTTATTTCACTTAACATGAATTTTTCAAGGTCCATCCAAGATCGTCTGATAACAGTGAAGTCACCGTTTTTAATAGCTGGGTAGTATTCCATTGTGTATATATACCACAACTTGCTCAGCCACTCATGTGTTGTTGGACACCTGGGTTGCTTCCAGGTTTTGGCTATTACAAATTGTGCTGCTAAGAACATATGTGTACACAGATCTTTTTGGATGGATGTGTTGGGTTCCTTAGGATATAGGAAGTAGAGGAAATTTCAAAAAGGTTTAGAGTGAGTCCAGAAGGTTAAAGCATAGTCAACAGGTAGGCTGGGGAGACCAGAGGATCCTGCATAAGAAAGGGCATGGAAGGAAATGGGAGGTAAGACTTTCTGAAATTATAGGAAATCGGTGAATCTATTTTCTCTTTCTGAAGTTCGTGCTACTTAGTGAGGTAAATTTCATATGTGAGCAATGGGGGACCACAGAAAAAAGACCCAATTATAGTTGGGTTTTAAAATAGCTTTTTAAATTATATATTAAAATAGCTGTTGGAGGGGTCACATTAGTCATAGCTAAAGATTAGAGTATGTGGCATGAGCATATGAGACCCCAAGGTTCAATCCCCAGCACTGCATAAAATGAAAGTGGTACTCTGTTCTGTCTTCTTGGATACTCTTTCTCCCTCTCTTTCAATTGGGAGGAGAGAGGAAGTCTGAAAAGAACAACTTCAAAAAAGCTTTCATAACGCAATATTTTTTTTTATAAAAAATATATATTTTTTCATACTCGGGCTTAGGGTAGTCCTGGGGGTTAAACACAGGACATAGAAAGTCTCAGGCATGCAAGTACAGAGCTCTATTGTTGGGCAATTTTTATTTATTTATTTAGCTGTTTGTTTTATCATGTTTCTAAATGCAGTGCCAGGAAACAAACTCGGGGCCTTGCACATGTGTGATACTGCTGAGCATCCTCCCCAGACCAACTATTTTACTGAGAGAGAGAGAGAGAGACAGAGACACAGAGAGACAGAGAAACAGAGAGACAGAGAGACAGAGAGAAGCACAGAAAAGAAAAATGTTCTAGCACTGTTCCACCATTCATGGCGCTCATGAATGGGTTCAGGGCTCACAGCTAAGGTCTCACAATACAGCAAGGTTTAAGCACTACTGAGTGAGCTTTCTCCCACTATCCTCCCAGCACATGTTTCCATGGGAAGAAATCACACAGAACTCACACTCACTTCCAATCTGTGAAACTATGACAACTCTATTTTTTTATTGTAACATGTTTCTACCAACCTAAATAGGTGTATAATTCTTAAAACAAGTCCAAAATTATTTTAAATAAATGAATCAAGGAAGTAATAAAACCTCACTTTACAGAGCCAGGAGGTAGCACAGTGGGTTAAGTGCCCATGACGAGAAGCGCAAGGTATGGCATAACCATCCAGGAGGGAGGGGTCACTTGACAAGTGGTGAAGCAGGTCTGCAGGTATCTATCTTGCTCTCCTCCTGTTTCTCTGTTCTATCCTCCAACAACAACAAGGGCAACAAAATGAGAAAAATGGTTTCCTGGAGCAGTGGATTCATAATGCAGGCACCAAACCCCAGTGATAATCCTGGAGGCAAAAAAAAAAAAAAAGCACAAACAAAAAACAAAAATAAAAACAAAAAAAAAACCCTGCATTTTTAATAGACTCTAGACTCATCAATTTAGGGGCTGGGAGCTGATGTACCTGATTACACACATTACAGCACACAAGGACCTGGGTGAAGCAGAGCTGTAAGAGTCTCTGTCTCTATCTCTATCTGGTGTATTGGTGTGTGGTGGCTGGTGCAGGGATACTGAACCTGGGACTTTGGAGCCTCAGACATGAGAGTCTCTTTGCATAACCACTGTGCTATCTATCTCCCCCAACCCTCTCTCTCCCTGTGTCTCTCTATATCCCCACTCCCTCTCTCCTTCTGCGCCTCTACCCAATAAAAAATAAATTTTAAAAATATATTTATTAATATAAAATCATTCTTACAATAAAACAAAGCAACAGAGATTCCCAACATTAAAAAAAAAAAAAAAAAAGGTCAACAAAAGGTAGTAGCAATGAACCAGATAAAATGCTAAGTGGCACTAATTGTCTCTTTCACAGAATGTCAACTTCTGTTGAGAGCAAATAGGGGGGAAAAAATCACATTCACAGAACCGGGAATACTTTTTATCTCCTTCATTAAGACACAAAATAAACTCCATTCAGCTATTTTTTTTCTGAACATATGAGGGTATGATTGACCCTCAGAATAAATATTAGTTATTGGTTTTACTCACAAGTTCAGGGCACCACTTTGTCACTTATCTGGCAATGCTTTTTAGGTTTCCATACTTCCATGAAAAATTGCCCTTAATATTCATGATTTTTATAGTCAAGAATAAATCACAGCTATTTACTTGAAAGCAGGGACTTGACCTTGCTACTTTTTGTCCTCCTCCTTCCCCCTGCCACTGTATCTTGAGTCACTGGTGATATAATTATGTACAAGGATCCTATGTTATAAAATAAATTCTACTTCTTCAGAAGGATGCTAAAATATAATTACTTTAAATATACAGTCAACTCCCACACTCAAAAACTGACTATTGAATGTACGAATTATTCATTACTCTTGATTCCTAGAGTAAGGCCATTTCTGTAGCTCTGTGGAATAGCTAGAACTGAAATTCAAATAATTCAAATCTGGTAATGGTATTAGTACACATGATAAGGTCCAGAAGAAGAGAATGAAAACATTGTCCAAATCCTGGCTTTGCACATCAATTAAGTCTCTGTCTGCTGCCCTGTCAATACTGAGATCATCAATCATGCTGGGGATACAACAAAACATGCCCAGTGAGAGGATACCCCATTATTATTCCACCTCTTCTGGCTTTATTTGACAAGAAAGGGGTAAGTGAGAAAGACAGAGGAAACACAACACATGGATACTAGAAGTCATTTGTTTCCCTTGAGAGCCTTCCACAGTGTTGGAAGCAAAGCAGGAGTTTAAATATTTAAATAATATTTAAATCATCACTAACAATCAACATGCAAAATATAAAAATGTTCCAGACAAAGCATTTTTCCTAGATGTTCTCACTAAGACATTCATTTTATGCTTTTTTCATAACTAGCCCATATTTCCTCTTTAATTTTCTCCTTTGATGTTTTATCTGCTTTTCTATGAACGTGTGCTGTGCTTCTTTGCAGCTTGCACATGGTACATAGCAAAGAATTATATTAATGAATGTCCTCACAAGTCCATAGGAAAAGCTACATATTGTCTCAAAGACAACTGAATTTCACTACACAAGCATCTAATAAAATAGCTCATGATTCACTGAATTTAATAGTCAAGAGGATAATAATTCATACCTTTGAATTTCATAGCTAATTAAGTGGAAATATCACCTGCTATTTTAGTGGGTTGTATCACATTAAGAATACAAAAACTGAAAATTACTGTTGCACAATTCATTTTTTAACTTCCTGAGTATAAATGTCAACACATAAGTGTTTTAATACTTGTCATGTGCTCGAAAAATAGAAAACATAGAGGGCCTTATTTGTATGAACCTTTTAATTTCTTTGCCCTTTTCTGCCTCCAGGGTTATTATCACTGGGTCTCAGTGCCTACACTATAGATCCATCACTCCTGCCGGTCATTTTTTCCATTTTTAGTGGAGAGAGGGAGAGAGAAAGACAAGCACCTGCAGATATGCTTCACCACTTGTGAAGCGACCCCCTGCAGGTGGGGAGCCAGTGCTCGAAGTGGGATCTTTGCACAGGTCCTCGAACTTCATACAACACGCGCTTAACCCGGGGCGCCACTGCTCAGCCCCCTAAAATATTTCTCCAAAGTAATTTTGAGCATGTTCTATTTATACTTAGTTTCTGGAATAAGTGACAAGGTTAAACTATAAAGCTATGAGTTTGTATAATGACAGATATGCATAAGGGTAACCATTTCAAAGTTCATTTTGTTTATACAAATACATAAAGATCCACTACTTAAAAAAATAAAACAAAACTCTTAGAACAAAACTTGTGTGTCTTATACAATTTACAATCCAAAGTAATGATGAGGGTTTTGTAGAATAATGTACAAATTAATGTGACTATGGGGTGAGGGAGGGGGCCAAAGAGCAGACAAGCACTCTGGTCTTATAGCAGCTGTCAAAGAGGAGGAAGAAATGCAAGAGACAGCAGAACCAGGCTTCCTACCAAAAGGACATCCCTTGGGTTGGTGGGGGAACCAGTGGAGTAAGGTTGACTTGTTCAGCAGCACTGCTCTACTTCTACATGTTACTTACTGGATTACAGTTTATATGATCACGTGAGGGGGAGGGGAAAAGAGGGGCAGGAGGTTTTTAGAAACCTTAGTAAATCAGAAAATGGTAATAAAGAAGTGGTGCAGGCAAGTACGCTAGGGAAAGAAAAAAAAAGAAAGAAGAAAAAGATTCAGATGCATGTGGTCTGGGCAGACAGAAAAGATGCTAAACAATTTCCATCAGACCAATATGTCTTCAGCGCATATTTATTTGCAACTAAAGCCTAATATGACCACTGGGCATTCTCAGCATTGACTGATAATCCTTGCTGGAGTTTTAGCACATTTGGTACACCTAAGAAAAAAATTCTAATTCTTCATGGTGTTTCTATGCTTTCTTCTTTTCATCTGCAAATATAAACAAATGTCACTTCTGTATTTCTCCAAAGAAGTACACAGAACAGATATCAACTGTTATAACATCCCCCTGAGACAATATGTCAATGTCAGGAGCTAATTTTCTTTTATAAAGTAAATGGGAAAAACAGTATCACTATTTTTCAAGTCTATAGGCAGTTCTTTTAAAGGATTTTTCCATGATTTCATTATGTCAAATAGAAATGACAATATTGTCTATATGCACATATATCTAAGAGCCATATAAATTTTCATATTCATTTCTCTCATAAGGCAACTGTGATCTTTTGAACATTAAGAGGGAAAGGGTGCAATATGTTTCACTGTTAACATTAAAAAAAAATCCTTTCGTTTTACAAGTTACCCCTGGTCTTTATACTGACTTCTTTCCAAGCAAGTCAAGTGTACAGTATTTGCTTTAGTTCCCAACTAAAATTAATATATGCAAATTGAGGTTAACTTAGATGGAGGACATTATATATACAATGTTTAACAGAAACATGACAGCAGTTGATTCAAAACCAAAGAAGCCAGAAAAAGTCACTTTGGCCAAGACTGAAAGAATCAAAACTATACCCTTTTTCAACCACAGCACCACTGTATCCACCCTGCAAACATTTTCGCTTCAAACATTACAACTCACCATTTACCAAAACCGCAGCCTATTCCTGATTTAGAAAAGTAAAGTTCATGGACTTACTAAACTGTACAACTCCAGCCAGAAGACAGAAATACCTGACAATCATATAGTCTCTGAACTAAAATATTGCATTTTTAAGCTCAGTATCAGTGGGCTACTACTGATAGAACTTTTAAAAAATTACTCAGACAGCATTAACAAAAATATCCTATTTATGCCACAGTCTGAAAAAAAAGAAGAGTGTAACATACACCCATGAGGAGGGGTAGGATTTAATTCCTAGCCAATGGAATATAATTATGGCACGCATCATCATACATTTAACTTCATTTACTCTCTTCAATTTTTGGCAGGTTTGTTTCCCAAAAGAAGGGAAAGAACAGGTCTCTGAAAGACTCTTAACAAAGTTTCCTTTGGCACAGAAAGAATGTAACTAAACAGGGAGAAAAAACAATCATGTGATGTGTCTGAACTGGCTTCTTTTGTACAACTTAAATAGTGCTCCCCTACTGAGTTTTGCCACAGCAAAAGACATCACTTTAGAAGAGCTCAACAATTCAGCCATTACAGTAAACACTCTAAGAGGAAGAACTGAGAAATTCTAAATGTGAAAATAAAATGTGCTGAGAAATACTGAAGCATTTCCTTCTCTCTAGCAGGTCTAATATTTGTCCTCACCATGAGGAAGACAAAACACACTAAACTTGAGACCAGAGGCCAGCATTCATCTGAAAAGGAACTTGACAAAAATCCAAAAGCTCCTATTGGCCAGAGCAAACTCTTTTCATTTTACTTAAAGTCACCCCAACACCTGCTTAATTCAAGCATTCAAGAATAAAGATGCAAGAAGATTATCCACATTAACCAAAGTTTTCTGAGGACAGTTTTAGAAGAAAACAGCTCCATATCCTCACGTTCAGTTTTTATAAGAACATAAGAATCCTCCTTTGATGGACTTATCACTGAACTTTATACAAGTCACATGAATATGTGGATCTATTGAAGGGAAGCAGTGGTGAGGACAAATAACATCTATTTTCATCTTCTTAGAAGAATAAAATTTCAAGCTAATTCTGGTTGAGAGAGCAATTAAAAAAAACACTTTCTAGATATTTAAAGTGTGCACTTAAGACAAATGGATCTTAAAATGTATTAAAAAATAGATTATGTATTAATTAGTTCGGCTCTCATATTTACATGGCCCCTTATAGGATTTTCATTCTATTATCATCACTTTTTATGTTAGCCACGTAAACAAATGAATGACACTGAATTCAATGTGAAAACAAAACCAAAGATTCCTTATAGGGCCAAAAATCAAGTAGAGAAATTAGTGATAGAATCAAAGAATTCTATATAGCAAACTTCTAGGAATGCTTAAATTAGAAAAAGAAAAAAAATCAATTCACCTTTTCTGGGCTGGGTTCTGTATGTCCAGTTTTCATCATCCACTTCCACCTGCTGCCCACAAACCGAGAGCTCTCCATCACTACGAAAGAGCCTCTTTGTCTGCCTGGACAAGGAGGAGAAATTTATCCAACTCACAGCACGTGAGAGGGAAGCAGAATTTGACTTCAATCTGAAGGACCCTGAAGCACCTTCTTTTTTCATCTTCTTTCACATCAAAACTGATGCACAGACAAAGGACTGCCCAACAAACAAAAGCTTCGTCTTTAAAATTATTCCAGGTCCTTAGAATGAGCCTGCTCTTTCCCACTTACTGAGAGTCAGACAGGCATTATACAAAAACATTACTTCCACGTCACCCAATTATAGAGAAAAGGAAAATGAGGAGTTAAGAACAGCAAATCCCCCCCCCCCATTATTGTTATACTTGCCACACTGTGGCATCTGGTTTCTACGTCAGGAATATCCACAGTCCAAAAAAATAAAAATAAATAGAGGTATAATCTTTTTTTAAAAATGAAGCAAGAGTGTTCATTTCAGGAACACTTGTCAGGGCTTTCTGAAGAGTAGAACCAACACACTCCAACTCGCTGGTGTGTCCCTAGCATCCCACATTGTAATCCTACTCCTCTCCCAGGCATCTTTCCCCATAAGGGCAAAAATCCAGCCCTCTGGAGATGAAAAGAAAATCCTCGGGCTGGAGAAAAAGCGTCAGCGTGAGCCTAGGAGTTCAGTTTAAAGTTCACCCGCACAGGTAACTTGGGAGAAATCAGAGTTCGGCTCACTTGTCCCGGCAAAGAACAGATCATAAGCCGCCCACTTGCCCTCTTTTCCTTCTGTGCACCGCTCAGGGATCCACAAGACTCTACAAACAATAAAACAAGCTGCGTGGCTACTGCTTGGATTACTGAGTAAGTGCTCCTGTGAAAGATGATAGGCTTTCCTGACAATGAAGGCACCTCATTGGAGACAGAAAACCCCGCCCCTCCACAAGGAACACTTCAGTGGCAGTTCAAACTTCTTAACTCCAGCAAGGCTGTAGAAATGAAGTCTGTACACAAAAGAGACTTCTGGGAATTAAAAAAAAAAGAAGACAATATCGACTATTAATTATCAGGTCACATTACTGAAAGTAGATTTTGAGAAGGGCTTTACAAAAATTATATAATTTAAAACACATCCAGTGTTCCCAGGTGTATTTAGAAGTATTATCTAAGGAAATGTAATCCCAAGGAAAATAAAACTGTGTCCTGGAGCTCCGTTTCCCCAGAGACCCACCCTACTAGGGAAAGAGAAAGGCAGACTGGAGTATGGACCGACCAGTCAACGCCCATGTTCAGCGGGGAAGCAATTACAGAAGCCAGACCTTCTACCTTCTGCAACCCTCAACGACCCTGGGTGCATGCTCCCAGAGGGATAGAGAATGGGAAAGCTATCAGGGGAGGGGGTGGGAAATGGAGATTGGGTGGTGGGAATTGTATGGAATTGTAACACTCCTACACTATGGTTTTGTTAATTAATCCTTTCTTAAATAAAAATTAAAAAATTAAAATTAAAACAAAAAGAAAAAAAACTGAGCCAGTTTGGATCAGGCAGTGGTGCACCTGGTTAAGCGCACATACCACCATGTGCAAAGACCCGGGTTCTAGCCCCTTGTCCCCATCTGCAGGGGGGAAGCTTCAGGAGCAGTGGGGCAGGGTTGTAGGTGTCTCTCTGTCTCAATGTCTTTCTATCTTCCCCTCCCTTCTCAACTTCTCTCAGTCCTATCAAGTAAATTTTAAAAATTAAGCCAGCTACTACTTCATTCTCAGTTTTCAGAAAAGGTGTGTTGTAGCCTCATCTCCCTATGGGTGTGTGTGTGGGTGTGTGTGTGTGTGTGTGTGTGTGTGTGTGTGTGTATTTTGTTGGGGTTCAGTGCTTATACAATTCCCAGTGGTTATTTTTTCCTTTTATTTTATTTTATTTATTTATTTTTTGCCTCCAGAGTTATTGTTGGGGCTCGGTGCCTGCACTATGAATCCACTTCTGCTGGAGGTCATTTTTGTTGTGCTTGTTGTCCTTGTTGTTATCAGTTTTAGCAGTTGTTGTTGGATAGGACAGAGAGAAATCGAGAGAGAAGAGGGGAAGACAGACACCTGCAGACCTGCTTCACCACCTGTGAAGCAACTCCCCTGCAGGTGAAGTTTATTCCCTACAGGGGCCCTCATCTCAGGTTATGTGTCCATGGTACCAGGTGAGCCACCTACTGGCCCCAAGGTGCAACCATCCTTGTACCTATTCTCTCCTGTCTGCCACCAGCAGTCAGAACATAGGGTTGAGAATATTTTTTGCCTCCTCACGGGCAGTTTCTAGTGGTCATTTCTCTCTGAATGATCCATGTACCATGGCACACCATTATCTGAGAGCTTGGTAGCAGTTAGCCCTGGCCCTAGCACAACTCATACATAAACCTTTACTAAGACCTGCAAAACATCCAGAGCTAAATGTTAGGATGTGCTTGAGTACAGCACTTTAGTCTAGGCAATATAATTCCATAAACCTGAGCATGTTTTAAAAAGCATCCTTAAAGATTAAGTTAGAAAAAGAAAAAAAAAAAAAGCATCCTGACAGCTTTTCCAGCTTAAGAGACTTGAGCCAGTATCCCTCTCCAAAGAACTGAGTTCATCTCACTCCCAGCAATGAATAAATGTATTAGAACAATTATAAAAGAAAATAAATTTTGGTTAATATTGTAAAAGCAGGGTTTTGCATCATATATCTACTTCAGTTCACTGAGATCTTAAGAGATTACAGAAAACAAAAAGATAAATAAACATAAAAAGATAAATCAACTCAAACGGTAACAAACTCGCACTATAGGATGAAGCAATGGTTCCCAGAAATGGGGGGGGGGGGGTTGTTGATAGAATTTGTTAGGTCAAAGGGGACACATGTATTGAGTTTCAGGGTTGCACATATAAAACCTATGTAATTTTATAATACAACAACAATTTAATAATAAATAAGAGCACAAGTGTCTACAACCTTACAGGATAGAAGCCCTGCAGAAGAAAAGCACAGAGACAGCAGCAAAGTATTCCTTGGATAAACAGCTCCAACTACCATGGAAACCAGAGAATAGCAAGAGAACTGAAGTATACTGTTAGACAGGTAGCACAAACAAAAGCTAAAAAAAAAAGGGGGGGTGGTACAGGTGGTGGCACATCTAGTAGAGCACACCTACGTTCAAGTCCCCAGTCCGCAACTATAAGGGGAGAATCTTCACAAGCAGTGAATGAGTGCTACAGGTGTTTGTCTTCCTCTCTATATCCCCATCCTCTCTCAATTTCTACCTCTATCCAAAATAAACAAAATAAGATATTTTTAAAAGCTTTTTTCTAAAAAAAGGCAGGTCGTCATAAGGATCCCAGGTCGAGCCCCCGGCTCCCCACCTACAGGAGAATTGCCTCACAGGTGGTGAAGCAGGACTGCAGGTGTCTATCTTTCTCTCCCCCTCTGTCTTCCCCTCCTTTCTCCATTTCTCTCTGTCCTATCCAACAACAACTACATCAATAACTACAACAATAAAACAAGGGCAACAAAAGGGAATAAATAAATAAATAATAATAAATAAAATCTTTTTAAAAATGTCAAAATTATTTTAAAAAATCCAAAAGGCATCCCATGTTAAATCCAATCTCACATGTAGGGTCAGTACTGGGATCAGGTCCTGTCAAACACCTTTGAATTACCAGCTTCGCCACTTACTGGGTGCCAGGCCTCTGTGCTTGCTGTGAAGCTGAGTAGATACCTCTAGTTTAGTCTCCAGTATAAGGGCAAAAATGATATAATTATGTATAGCACCAATGGCTTACATCTCGGAGGTCAAACTTCCAGAGACAAAAGGAGAGCTCCACTGTTAGAGTACAGGGTGTGCAAAGTTCAAACACCCAGTGTTCTTTTGAGTCAAAGACACTAGATAATTTGAAAATAAAATTTATATAAATAAAATTAGAAAACTACTCCAGAAAAGTACACAAATGCTGCTCACCATTTCAAAGATTTGTAAGTACTCTTCCATCTGCATATGCAGTCTTCAAGGACCCAAGCCCTAAACAAGGAACAAGCTTTCTCCCCCCTGACATCTATAACAGCAGTTACACCTTTAAAATCTCTAAGCTCTAAAATTCAGAAGTACAGTTGGGTAACTGATACCCAGTAAGGTCTTAGCATGAGTGAAACCCCAAGTTAAACCCTCTGGCACTACATAGGAACACCAAAGCTCCAGAAGTGGAAGCTCCATGAATAGTAAGACCTATAGGGAGTCGCTTCACAGGCAGTGAAGGCAGGTCTGCAGGTGTCTTTCTCTCTTCCTCTCTGTCTTCCCCTCCTCTCTCCATTTCTCTCTGTCCTATCCAATAACAACAATAATAATTACAACAATAAAACAACAAGGGCAACAAAAGGGAATAAATAAATATTAAAAATCAAGAAAGGTAAAAAAAAAACTAAGTTAACTTTATAAAGTGTAATTGACAATTAGAAAAATTAAGTCAAATAAAGTGAATAGTCTACTGCTACGAATAGATCAGCATTCTTCTCTACCCAAGACTGAATATAATAAATCAGCTCTGGAAGAAAAATTTAGATTTTTATCTGTTTGTGTTTAATGTGTATGTACTCCAATCAGTTTAGAAAGTCCTAAGTGGACTGCTTGAAAAGTAACTACATGTATTTAAGCTATATGTATCCATGACTATAATAAACCACAAAATTTTAATTATTTGGATTTTCAATCCAAAAGCCATACAAATGTGCCCCCTCAGTTAGGAGGCTGGGTAGTGGATAAAGCATTGGGTTCTCAAGCAAGAGGTCCCACATTTGACAGCCCCAGCATCACATGACTCAAAGTGATGCTCTGGTTTAGTTATTTTTATTTTCTCCCCTCTCCCTCTTCTCATAAAATAAATCAAAATAAACAAATGTGCCTGCTCCCAGCAGCAGGGACATGTTTCCTCTGTACTAGGTCTTGCTTGTGTCTTCATGTTTATGACTGCTAACCTTTACAAAAACCTTGCAGTAGAAAATCCCTACTTTCAGAGTACTTTCACTGCAAGTGACTTCAGCTATAATTTTCCATGTAACAAACCATCTTAATTAAACCATTTCCCCCATGAAAATCAACACAAGAATATGCTCCTCTCAGAGCCTCTAAACAGACATGTGAACATATTTTCTCCGTGGTCGTTTCTGTGCAGTATTTTCCCATCTCTTGGTCTCTGTCAGCTGTCAAATTGAAGCTTCCGTTGTCATCAATCAGATGTACCAGTAACTATTCTCTTCCTACCACTTTGTCACTACTGAACTTCAGGCACTGAGAAATAATCTTGCTTAAATTACACACTTACTGACCATCGACAAGGACTCGTGGAATGAAAAAGCTTGAGTAGAAAGGCTTTGCCGCAACAGTTTCCTAGCCAGAACCCTTGCCCTTGTGCTGGAGGAATGGAAGTTCAAGAGCTGAAATGACTACAGAGGCAGCATCTGCCTAAGAGCCTCCTCCATGGATCATTAGCAGGTTGATAATTTGTTGCCCTTTTTATTATTAAGTTCTTGATACTTGAAGGCTTTAAGAATTTCCCTTTTACTGCTGACAAAAAGAGATGAAATTATACTACCTTGGGAGCGATTTAAGTAACATATTTTTAAGAAATTAACTCTGAAAACTGGGAGGCACTATCAAATATAGAAAAGTTCTTGAATCATCTTCTCCAGTATTTCTTGAGTTAAGCCCTCACCTTGCTAACATTTACTTTTTTACTAATCACCTTGCTAACATTTACTTTTTTACTAAGAGTCAAAGGGATAAACAGTGCATTTGAAAGGACCTTGCCAAGAGACACAATATTTCATGCTTAAATATATACCAATGTTGTTTAAAAGAAGCGTAGCTCAAATGGAAGTTTTTAATTTAATAAAAATTATGAAACATGACAGGATGTAAGATTAGGATTCTTTAACCCAATCAGGCATGTAATTGCCCCCAACTTGCCATCTGTGTAAAGTGCCAGCCAAGAGTGGGACATAATGTCCAAGAGCCATCAGTTTTTGTTTAGCTTCAAAGGTCACAAATGAGTGCACTATAACTTTTAATTTCCTTATGTGCCTTTTCTTCTCCTGGTCTCAAGCAAAGAAGAACAGCAGAGGCAGAAGCCTGAGGTTAGAAATCAATGGAGAACAATGCCATATTGTTAGATTTGGCAGGGTATGGTGGTTTGGCGATGAGTGGAGTGCACAAACAGAAAACTTATACAAACAGGACTTATGAACACAAAGATGAAAAAAACATAACATGAGAAAACAAAGTATACAAGATAGTGAGAAGAGCAACTCCAAATTATGTCTTGTTCCAAAGCAGCCCTGACCAGGCAGAAGCAGTGAAGTGTGTACCTATCAGATTACCACATGAATCACCCAGACAACCCATAGGGACCTGCAGCTTCTAGGACAGGGCACAGTAGGTTTTGCCAACTGTCTGTCATCTCTTGTGAATAATTTAAGAGTAGGTTTAAATGGAAATCTTTCTATGTGGTAATTTGTACAAACTAATAATGAAGGCTTATCTCAATATCTAAAAGTAAACATTTAAAAGCAGGCATTTATAACTAAAGAGAAAGAGAAAGAAAAATAGAAAGAGAAGAGAGAGAGAGAGAGAGAGAGAAACCTATCACCCAGACTAAGTAAACTACCTCCCACAATGCACTAAATCCTCATCCCATTCTACACTTAAGAAATTAAACAACTGATTTACTCAAGGAAGACACAATGCAGATGAAAAACAGCCAATTAATTAACAATTCAGACACTGGCCAGTTTCTAGGGTTTCTCTGACCTACATTTCCAATTCACTCTGACTGAGAAGTCCAACCTAATCTGAAAGTCATAATAGGGTTAATTCAATGGAGAAAAAATGTTCCTCCCAAAATGGAAAGGCTAAATGCAAATATTTATATTTATGTGTCATCATAAGCTCAAATCCCACCTTTCAATGCCTTCATGCCTAAAAGACTTCTGAACAGATCAGATATTTTAAGCCTTAGCTGCTTGCTCCTGTAGGATCACTTGATATGCAGCATTATGGCAGCATATTACTTCCCTCAATCCCCGAGGGTGGGCTCAGAGCAAAGGGGTGAAGGGAATCTCTACTATAGAAGCCATCATTAATGGGTGTCATGCACTGTTAGAACAGTTAGTGGATGACCAAGGACGTAAGCATCATTCCAACCTTAAAAAAAAAAAAATGGGGTGGAGGGTGGGGTGAGGTGGGGAGTGTAGGTCCTGGAAAAGGATGACAGAGGACCTAGTAGGGGTTGTATTGTTATGTGGAAAACTGAGAAATGCTATGCATGTACAAACTATTGTATTTACTGGCATCTGTAAAACTTAATCCCCCAATAAAGAAAAAAAAAGTTTCCCATCCAAGGTATTGAGATGAGTAAGTCCCCTAAAATTGTGTGTTATTTCTGACTTTTTTTTTAAGAACTCTCAGTGACAGAGCATAATACTTGCATATATGAGGTCCTAGGTTCCATCTTGAGGTAATACATATGCCAAAATGGTCTCTCTGCCTCTTGTATACTCATAAAAAGAAAGTGTAAGCACAAGGACCCCATAAGGATCCTGATTCCAGCCCCTGGCTCCCCACCTGCAGAGGAGTCTCTTCATAGGCGATGAAGCAGGTCTGCAGGTGTCTATCTTTCTCTCCCTTTCTCTGTCTTCCCCTCCTCTCTCCAATTTCTCTCTGTCCTATCTAACAAAGATGACATCGATTACAACAATAATAACTACAACAATTCAAAAAAAAAGAAAGCATAAAAGGGAGGGAACTGTAGATGAACTCACTGTACAGAAATAATAGAATCTCAAAGCTTTTCTCTCTCCCCGGCCATCTTGGCAGGTCTCTTGGTTGGAGGCCTTCCGGCACCTAAGGCAGGAAGATGGTGGCTGGAGTCAATCAATTGGAGGCTCCAGCTGGTGATGAAAAGCAGGAAGTGCGTGCTGGGATACAAGCAGACTCTGAAGATGATCAGACAAGGCAAAGCCAAGCTGGTCATCCTAGCCAACAACTGCCCTGCCTTAAGGAAATCAGAAATTGAGTACTATACTATGTTGGCCAAAACTGGTGTCCATAATAATAATATTGAATGAGGCACAGCATGTGGAAAATACTACAGAGTCTGCACACTGCCATCATTGATCCAGGTGATTCTGATATCATCAGAAACATGCCAGAACAGACTGGTGAAAAGTAAATCATGCCAAGATTTTTCTGTAATAAAGTATGAAGAGGTTTTAAAAAAATAAAATAAAATCTCAAATAAAAAATATATAGATTTACTTCTTTTAATGAGAGAGAAAAAGAGAGAGAGACAGAAACCAGACTACTGTTCAGTTCTGGCTGGGGATTAAACCTAGAACCTCAGAGTCTCAAGCCTGATAGTCTTCTGTATAAACACTATGTTTCTCCAGCCCAATTACAATTTAAAAAAAAAAAAAAAGAACACACAGAGTGGGTGAGAACAGGTAATAATCTGGTAGAAACCAGGTGGAAACCACGTAGACATTGTTGGACCCAAGACTGTCTTGACCACTTGGAGACCAAGCCGACTTGCAGAGGAGGCATTAGACTTCCGGAGGCAGAGCTACGAGCAGCAGATCGCTTTCTCTCCTCTCCTCTCCTCTCCTCTCCTCTCCTCTCCTCTCCTCTCCTCTCCTCTCCTCTCCTCTCCTCTCCTCTCCTCTCCTCTCCTCCCCTCCCCTCCCCTCCCCTCCCCTCCCCTCCCCTCCCTTCCCCTCCCCTCTACTCTCCTGGATCAACTAGGAATACCAAAGGAGACCACCCAGGACTGAAACAAGACAGGACTAGAATGACCACAGGAACCCAGTAAGTCACCAGTGAGTACAAACACATGTGGCTGGTGACAGACAGGAGGGAGGAGCCTAAGGAGATTAAGTGACTGCTAACAGTTCAGCAGTTTATCAGTTGAGACACCACCTCCAGTCTGCTCCACCAACAAGGGGACAGTTTAAGGGAGGAGAGGACTCCCCAGAGACTCACCAAGTGCAACTCTGAGTCTCCATTGCTACTACCCTCAGAATCTGGAGCAGCGACAGGGAGGGACACCAGAGGACAGAGATCCAACCAGGAAACTCAGGAGAAGACCTATACCTCGGTGGCATAGTTGAGGGGCTGTGAAAGTCTCTTTGCATAACCACTGGATTATCTCTGCCACACCCTGCTTTATCTCTTCGTCAGGAGTCAGTGATTAAGCTGAAGCCTATTGATAGTTTAAAAGGCCTCAGGCTCCAATAGCCTACAGGGAAGAAAAAAAAAGAGGCTTTTAAACCACTGAGCTCCAACTCAGAGATTTAAATACTATTGAAACAACTGTTAACTTCCACCACTGTGAACCCTTTAATTGACTTACTTAGACACAAGTCAATCCAGGCAATAGTGATCAATAATTTGAAAAGTACTGATAAAGGGAACTCATAAAATAATATATAAAATGGTTAAAACAACAAGAAGAAATATTGGAGAATTGAACCAGGACAAGAGCCCAGCTAAAAGTCCTCCAGAGGATGAAGCACAAAATAACGAGTTCAACATCCAAACATTAGCTAAGGAAATAATAACAGGAGTGAGTAAAGAATTTGAAAAAATTATAATCAGAAATACAGGAACAACAAATGAGAAAATGGAAGAAAATACTAATTATCTCATGGTTATTAGAGAGCTGAAAGCTGAAATCGCTGAGCTAAGAAGGCAACTAGCTGAACAAGCTAAAACAGTATCAGAGCAGGGCAACAAAATAGATGAACTCCAGAAAACAGTAGAGGGCAGAGAGAATAGAATCTATGAAGCTGAAGACAGAATTAGCAAGATTGAGGATGAATTAGACACAACTAAAAAAGAAGAGATCTCAAAAAGAGATTAAGAGATGCTGAAAACAACAACAGAGTCCTATGGGATGACTTCAAAAGAAACAATATACACATTATTGGCATACCAGAGGAAGAAAGAGAAGGAGAGGAAGAAAGCATTTTCCAGGCCATAGTAGCTGAAAACTTCTCTAGTCTAGACAACATCAAAGACATAAAGATTCAAGAAGCCCAGAGGGTCCCAAAAAGAATTAACCCAGACCTAAAGACACCAAGACATGTCATACTTAGAATGGAAAGGAATAAGGATAAAGAAAGGATCCTCAAGGCTGCAAGAGAAAAATAAAGAGTCACCTACAAAGGAAAACCCATAAGATTAGCAGCAGACTTCTCCATACAAACACTACAGGCCAGAAGAGAATTACAAGATATCTATCGAGTGCTCAATGAGAAAGGCTTTCAGCCAAGAATACTATATCCTGCTAGACTGTCATTCAGACTAGATGGAGGCATCAAAACCTTCTCAGACAAGCAACAGTTGAAGGAATCAACCATCACCAAGCCTGCCCTGAAAGAAGTTCTGAAAGGTCTCCTATAAACAACCAGACCACCACAATTAGGACATATATCAAAACACCCTAAAACTCTACAAGAATGGTATTAAAATATCTTCAATCTTTGATATCAATAAATGTCAATGGCCTGAATTCACCTATTAAAAGAGACGGAGTAGGAGGATGGATCAGAAAACACAACCCAACAACATGTTGTCTACAGGAAACCCACCTAACTCAACAAGACAAAAACAGACTTAAAATGAAAGGATGGAAAACTATCATACAAACCAATGGCCCACAAAAAAGCGCAGGAGCAGCTATTCTCATATCTGACATGACAGACTTTAAAATAGATAAGATTAAAAAAGATAGGAATGGACACTACTTAATGCTCAGAGGATCAGTCAATCAAGAGGACTTAACAATTATTAACATCTATACACCCAATGAAAAGCCATCTAAATACATCAAACTTCTACTGAAAGAGCTACAGCAATATATTAACAGTAACACAATCATAGTAGGGGACTTCAACACCCCACTCTCTCAACTTGACAGATCATCCAGGCAGAAAATCAATAAAGACATAAGGGAGCTAAATGAAGAGATAGATAAACTAGAACTATTTGACATTTTCAGAGTCATTCATCCCAAGAAACTGGAATACACATTTTACTCAAACCCACATGGATCATTCTCAAGGATAGACCATATGTTAGGCCACAAAGACAGCATCAGCCAATTCAAGAGCATTGAAATCATCCCAAGCATCTTCTCAGACCACAGTGGAATTAAACTAACACTTAACAATCAACAAAAGATTAGTAACAGTCCCAAAATGTGGAAGCTCAACAGTACACTTCTTAACAACTTCTGGGTCAAAGAGGAAATCAAGGAAAAAATCAAAATGTTTCAAGAGTTCAATGAAAATGAAGACACAAGCTATCAAAATATTTGGGACACACTAAAGCAGTCCTAAGAGGGAAGTTCATAGCTATATAAGCACACATTAGGAAACAAGAAAAAGCACAAATAAACAGCCAGATTGCACATCTTAAAGACCTAGAAGAAGGGGGTCGGGCAGTGGCGCAGTGGGTTAAGCGCACGTGGCGCAAAGCGCAGGGACTGGCGTAAGGATCCTGGTTCGAGCCCGCGGCTCCCCACCTGCAGGGGAGTCGCTTCATAGGCGGTGAAGCAGATCTGCAGGTGTCTATCTTTCTCTCCCCCTCTCTCTGTCTTCCCCTCCTCTCTCCATTTCTCTCTGTCCTATCCAACAACAAAACAACGTCAACAATGGCAATAATAACCGCAACGAGGCTGCAACAACTAGGGGAACAAAAAGGGGGGAAAATGGCCTCTAGGAGTGGTGGATTCATGGTGCAGGCACCGAGCCCAGCAATAACCCTAGAGGAAAAAAAAAAAAAGACCTAGAAGAACAACAACAAAGGAACCCTAAAGCAACCAGAAGGACAGAAATCACTAAAGTTAGGGCAGAAATAAATAACAATGAGAATAGGAAAACCATACAAAAGATCAACGAAAGTAAATGTTGGTTCTTCGAAAGAGTAAACAAAATCGACAAACCTTTAGCCAGACTCACAAAACAAAAAAGGGAGAAGACCCAAATAAATCGGATAGTAAATGAAAGAGGAGATATCACAACAGACACCGCAGAAATTCAATATATCATGCGAGGCTTCTATGAACAACTATATGCCACCAAGCTAGAGAACCTGGAAGAAATGGACGATTTCCTAGATACCTACCAACTTCTAAAACTAAGTAAAGAGGAAGTGGATAACATGAACAGGCCCATCACAGCTAATGAAATTGAAACAGTTATCAAAAATCTCCCCAAAAATAAAAGATCTGGACCAGATGGTTTTACAAATGAATTCTTCAAAACCTTCAAAGAAGAATTAATACCTCTACTTTTAAAAATCTTCCAGAAGATTGAAGACAATGGAATACTCCCTGCCAGCTTCTATGAAGCCAACATCACCCTGATACCAAAAGCAGACAGGGACACAACCAAAAAAGAAAACTACAGACCAATATCTCTGATGAACATAGATGCAAAAATATTGAACAAAATTCTAGCCAACCGGATACAGCAGTATATCAAAAAGATTGTTCATCATGACCAAGTGGGGTTTATCCCAGGCATGCAAGGTTGGTTTAATATACGTAAATCAATCAATGTGACCCACCACATCAACAAAAGCAAGACCAAAAACCGCATGGTCATATCAATAGATGCAGAGAAAGCCTTTGACAAAATACAACATCCCTTTATGATCAAAACACTACAAAAAATGGGAATAGATGGAAATTTCCTCAAGACAGTGGAGTCTATATATAGCAAACCTACAGCCAACATCATACTAAATGGTGAATAACTAGAAGCATTTCCACTCAGATCAGGTACTAGACAGGGCTGCCCACTATCACCATTACTATTCAACATAGTGTTGGAAGCTCTTGCCATAGCAATCAGGCAGGAGCAAGGAATTAAAGGCATACAGATTGGAAGAGAAGAAGTCAAACTCTCCTTATTTGCAGATGACATGATAGTATACATGGAAAAACCTAAGGAATCCAGCAAGAAGCTTTTGGAAATCATCAGGCAATACAGTAAGGTGTCAGGCTACAAAATTAAGATTCAAAAGTCAGTGGCATTCCTCTATGCAAACACTAAGTTAGAAGAAATTGAAATCCAGAAATCAATTCCTTTTACTATAGCAACAAAAATAATAAAATATCTAGGAGTAAACCCAACCAAAGAAGTGAAAGACTTGTATACTGAAAATTATGAGTCACTACTCAAAGAAACTGAAAAAGACACAAAGAAGTGGAAAGATATTCCATGTTCATGGGTTGGAAGAATTAACATCATCAAAATGAATATATTGCCCAGAGCCATCTACAAATTTAATGCTATCCCCATCAAGATCCCAAACACATTTTTTAGGAGAATAGAAGAAAATGCTACAAATGTTTATCTGGAACCAGAAAAGACCTAGAATTGACAAAACAATCTTGAAAAAAAAAGAACAGAACTGGAGGCATCACACTCCCAGATCTCAAAGTGTATTATAGGCCCATTGTCATCAAAACTGCTTGGTACTGGAACATGAATAGACACACTGACCAGTGGAATAGAATTGAGAGCCCAGAAATGAGGCCCCACACCTATGGACATCTAATCTTTGACAAAGGGGCCCAGACTATTCAATGGGGAAAGCAGAGTCTCTTCAACAAAATGTGTTGAAAACAATGGGTTGAAACATGCAGAAGAATGAAACTGAATCACTGTATTTTACCAAATACAAAAGTAAATTCCAAGTGGATCAAGGACTTGGGTGTTAGACCACAAACTACCAAATATTTAGAGGAGGAAAATATTGACAGAACCTTTTTCTGCATAAATTTTAAACACATTTTCAATGAAGCGAATCCAATTACAAAGAAGACTAAGGCAAGTATAAACCTATGGGACTACATCAAATTAAAAAGCTTCTTCACAGCAAAAGAAACCACTACCCAAACCAAGAGACCCCTCACAGAATGGGAGAAGATCTTTACATGCCATACATCAGATAAGAGTTTAATAACCAACATACATAAAGAGCTTGCCAGACTCAACAACAAGACAACAAATAACCCCATCCAAAAATGGGGGGAGGACTTGGACAGAATATTCACCACAAAAGAGATCCAAAAGGCTGAGAAACACATGAAAAAATTCTCCAAGTCTCTGACTGTCAGAGAAATGCAAATAAAGCCAACAATGAGATATCACTTCACTCCTGTGAGAATGTCATACATCAGAAAAGGTAACAGCAGCAAATGCTGGAGAGGGTGTGGGGTCAAAGGAACCCTCCTGCACTGCTGGTGGGAATGTCAATTGGTCCAACCTCTGTGGAGAACAGTCTGGAGAACTCTCAGAAGGCTAGAAATGGACCTACCCTATGACCCTGCAATTCCTCTCCTGGGATATATCCTAAGGAACTCAACACATCCATCCAAAAAGATCTGTGTACACATATGTTCTTGACAGCACAATTTGTAATAGCCAAAACCTGGAAGCAACCCAGGTGTCCAACAACAGATGAGTGGCTGAACAAGCTGTGGTATATATACACAATGGAATACTACTCAGCTGTAAAAAATAGTGACTTTACCGTTTTCAGCCGATCTTGGATGGACCTTGAAAAAATCATGTTGAGTGAAATAAGTCAGAAACAGAAGGATGAATATGGGATGATCTCACTCTCAGGCAGAAGTTGAAAAACAAGATCAGAAAAGAAAACACAAGTAGAACCTGAAATGGAATTGGCGTACTGCACCCAAGTAAAAGACTCTGGGGTGGGTGGGTGGGGAGAATACAGGTCCATGAAAGATGATAAATGACATAGTGGGGGTTGTATTGTTAAATGGGAATCTGGGGAATGTTATGCATGTACAAACTATTGTATTTACTGTTGAATGTAAAACATTAATTCCCCAATAAAGAAATAAATTTTTTAAAAAAGTTTAATCTTGGTCTCTTTTGTGTTTGATGCCTCTCCAATAATCCTTGATTTTCCTTTCCAGATACTTAACCAGTTCTTTGCAAACTTTGTTTTATGCACATAAATTACAAGAAATCTTCCTATATTGTAGAGTCTGTTTCTGATATGACTTGGAGCCTGAAATTCTGAGCTCTGAAAAAGGCCCCCACACTGCCAACCTATGGGCCACCAATGAGTAAACACAGTACTAAATCATTCCCAAAGGGCAGGGATCTTGCTTTTTCACCTTGGAATTCTTTGTGGTGCCTTGCACATATTTAAGTGAGCAAATGAACCATCTATTCATTTCCTTGTTACCTTTCTTTTGATCTTGGTATGGTTCAAAATGAGGGGAGGGGAAAGAGGGAGGAAGGGAGGGAGGGAGGGGAGGGGAAAGAGAAAGGGGGAGGGAGGGAGAGAGAGAAAGAGGGAGAGAGCTGCTATCAGGGTTATTGCAGGAGTTCAGTGCTTGTAAAACTAACACACTGTTCCCAGTGTCCCTTCCTTCCTTCCTTCCTTCCTTCCTTCCTTCCTTCCTTCCTTCCTTTCCTTTTTTCTTTCTATTTATTTTATTTTATTGAAAGGGGAAGGGGAAACAAAGAGGAAGAGAGAAGATAAGACACCTGCAGACCAGTTTCAAGAAACTTACCCCTGCAGATGGGAGCAGCACTCAATCACATACACCACTGCCCAGCCTCTAAGATAGATCTTTTAAATGGTCATCTCTTTATCACTAAATTCCAAAAGCAAGAAGAAAATCTATAAACTACATTATATGTATATATGCATATATCTGAATTAAAGAGTTAATTCTTTTATTCATAGAGTTATACTGCTTCACTTTGAGAACAAAGAAAATAAGTGCTAAGCTCTATATATGTTCATCTTAATTTGTTAGGAGATTCAGAATAGTTCAAGACTCCAGAATTCAGTGATTCAGCCCAGAATTTGGGTGATCAGTGGGGGTGCAGAGCAGTATGATGACTGTGCAAAAAACTTCTATGCCTGAGGCTCCAAGGTCCCAGGCTCCAGCCCCCAGCACCCTTAAAAGCTACAGTTGTGCAGTACTCTGATAAAAACAAACAAAACAAAAACAAAAGGCAAAATCTGGAAGGACCCCCACATTGTACCCAGTAATACCAGACAGGCTTCAGTTTCCTGGTCTCCATTGTGTGTATTTAGTCAGTGGAAAGGCAGTGGAAAATTCTTACATCAGTTTTTCCTAGCAAGTATTTAAGAAAAAATTGCTCAGTCATCCCTAAGAGACTTCTCAATGGCTTTATCTATTTAGCTGTAGTTTCAAAAGTACTGGCCAGAAGACAGTTCAGTGAGTAAGGCAAAGGACACAAGCATGAGGTCCCAGGTTTGATCCCCAATACTGTATATTCCAAAGCTATTTATGTAAATATCTGACAAAAAAATAAGGATCTTGAAGTATACGTAGTAAGTATTTTCTGTGATAGACATGGGGTTGTGATTTCTAGTCTGAATCCTATAATAACGTAGTGTAACATAACATCCTAACCATATTTTGTGTTCAGAATAGCAAAGAAACATTATTATTATTATCTTTAGAATAGTCAAGGTTCTGTTTTGGGGGGTATGGGGAGGGGGGAGGCTATGGGTTGAAACCGGGGCTTCATAGATATAAGGATACAGTCCATCATTGAGCTCTATAACCCTGAGTTGAAGGTGGTTGTGTTTTTTAATTCCATCTTAAGTTAACAATGTCTGTTTTGTTTATCACTTACTTTTCACCTGGGCTTCTCTCTCAGCACTTTTTTTTTTTTTTTCATTTTCCAGAAACATACAGAACAAGAGAGAGACACTATAGCACTATTCCAAGGCTCCCTTTTGAATGGTGATCCCATGTGGTTAATGGCATGGCCTTTTTATATTTCTCCGTGTACTGTGTCTCTTAAAATTTTACTCATTGCAGAAGAGTTCTTTATTTATTTCTTTGCATTTGCTATTTTGTTTTTCACTGGAGTACTACTCAACTCTAGATTTTGGTGGTGTGTAGGACTGAACTTAAGACCTCTCACATGCAAGTACTATGTGCCACCACTTAGCAATATCCCCAGCAAAAGAGATTATTTTCTTTAAAAGTTCAATAAATGGGGCTGAGTAGGCTGAGTGCGCACGTTACAGTGAGCAAGGATCTGGATTCAAACCCCTGGTCCCCACCTGTAGGGCGAGAAACTTCAGAAAACAGTGAAACAGTACTGCAGTGTCTCTCTTTCTCCTATTCCATCTCATCCTCCCTTTTCAACTTCTCTATAAGAATAAATAACTTTTTAAAAAATTCAATAAACAAGCTTTCTAGAACACACACACACAAAAATCTGGCAAGAAGAATATAAAGACAGCTTTGGCTTTGTTATCTTTTACTCAACTTTAACAACGTTTACAATTCAAGACCATACTAGCTCTTCCCAAAGTCATCAAAATCTCCAAGTAAAAGGGCTAGAGAGGGGAAATCCAATCTGATAATATGCACTTCAGCTATTCCTGTACAGTCACATTTATCAGAGTCTTCAAGTGACAAACTCATCTTGTTTTTTTATTATCTTTACTTATTTATTTAATAGCGTCATCCATGAAGTAAGAGAGAAGGGGTGATGGAGAGGGAGAGAGACAAGAAGACAACCTACAGCACTGCTTTACCACTCACAAAGCTTTCTTCCTGCAGGTGGGGACTGGGGGCTTGAACCCAAGTCCTTGCACATTGTAACATATGCACTCAAACAGGTGTGCTACCACCCAGCCCCAACTCATCTTGATTTTAAAAAGAAAATCAGAAAATTAATGGGCCTAAAGACACAAGACATTCAGAATTTTCTGGCTGAATACTTGTCCCCTAGGGTCAAAATAGTTAATTCAAAAGAAATTCTGCTTCTATAATATGTGACTCCATGACACCCCAACAAAAATAACTTCAAAGAAGGATGAAATACTTCCACAAAATAAACACCAGCCCCTTCCCACAGATGGCAAGCTGGAGTGGACTGACAGAGACTAGCAAACACAAATGGCAGCATTAGTTATAGAGATTCCTAGAATCATCTACCCTGCCTCCCAGCTGTGGGCTCTTAGTGGTGGTGGTGGTGGGGTCTCCAAAGCCACCCAAGTGGACAGTGCTTTTAGTTCTCGTTCCAGTGTGCAAACCCCAGCACATCAAAAGTATCAGGGACTTTCTGTCTGAGGGTTTTTGTGAAAATTAGTTAAGAAAATTCTGGCATCATCAACACTCATTAATTGCTAGGATATATTCAGCAACATCAGCAACAAAGAAATAGCCACTGATTTCAGGGACTTGAAACAAATGTGGTTAGTGGTCGGTCACCAAGTGGTGCTTGCCTGGTAAGGCTAGAAGCAGGTGACTGAAAATCACACCTGGCGCATTTAGGGAGGAGAGGGTGAGCTAAGCTAGACACACTGATTCTCTTCAGAGAAATAGTCCACTCAACATCAGTATCCTGAGGAAAAGAACCAAGCATCCAAGGCTACCCATGAAATAGAAAATCATGCTGGAAAGACAACTCAACTGGTTGGGTGTATGCCTTGCCCTGCACACAGCTTAAGTTTGAGAACTGGCAACACCCAGGAGGCATTATGACCCTAGAGAAACTCTGATGCTGTGGTGCCTCCTCTCCCTCTCTGCGTCTCTATCTAAAGAAATGAAAATACAGCCTGAAGCAGTAAAATTACACATGAGCAAGGTCTAGCTCAAGAGAGAAAGACAGTAGGAAAAAAAAATCAACAAATTGACAAGTAGCTGTGTTTGTATCATGTCATAACATTTGTATTATAAGACACATCTCTCTTCCCAAAATGATCTCAGAAATCACTGGTTCATTAAGCAATTTCAAAAACACATGGAGAGTTACCTGCCATTTTTCAATTTTCCAACTTGGATTTTTTTTTTTTAAATGTTTAAAAAGACACTGAGTGCTGTTGTTTTATCCGGGCTGGCTTCACGGGCGAGTAACAGAGACAACCAGAGACACGCGGCTGGGCCGGGACGCTGTATTTCTTTATTCATGAACAACGATTCATAAACTAACTCAAACTAATCACCAAACAGAACTCTCCTGCATCCTTCTCACATGGCAGCGCCAAGAAGTCTCGAACTCTGTTGGGGTTCTTTGGGGCGGGGACAAGCGGGCCCATGACACTAGCAGGACTAAACCAATTTTCCTGGCAGGGGGGAGCTAGACCAAACCAATGTAAAGCATACAACAGAGTGCAAAGTCTGAAAGTTGTCTTCTCAGAAGTCTCCTGTACAACAAAACAATCGCAATGGATGCCCCAACCTGAAAAACTGACATCCATGAGAAGAACCAAAAATAAACACTCTTACTGGTCTATTTCATGCTGACTGTGTAAAATACAGAAACTTGAGAGATCAAAAGAAGAATTTAGGGATTACTGTTAGACAGTTCTGTAGATGACAAAACAGATTCTGAGAAGTTTCTTGCTATCCCAAAGTCCAATAGTTATCCCATGAAATTTGTGGAAATCATCAGGTCTAGGTCATTGACAATGTTGTATCCAAAGCCAAGTGTAGTTGAAAATAATGATGGTGATCTATATATAAAATGGAATACTATTCAGCTATTAAAAATGATGGTTTTGCACTTTTCAGCCCATCTTGGATGAAGCTTGAAGAAATCATGTTAAGTAAGATAAATCAGAAACAGAATGATGAGTATGGGATGACCTCACTCTCAGGTAGAAGTTGAAAAACAAGATCAGAAGAGAAAACACTAAGCAGAACTTGGAATGGAGCTGGTGTACTGCACCAAAGTAAAAGACTCTGGAGAGGGAGGAGGAGAGTTCAGGTCCTGGAACATGATGGCAGAGGAGAATCTAGTGGAGGTTGTAACGTTATGTGGAAAACTGGGAAATGTTATGCATGTACAAACTATTATATTTACTGGCAACTGTAAAACATGAATCCCCCAATAAAGAAATTTTAAAAAGATAATGATGGTGGTACATTATTGCTACACTGAAAATAAGCTGATCCTAAAAGAGGTACAGCAATTTAGTAAGATAACACTTCATAACCCTGAGGCTTAAATTCCATCCATCTTTACCACTGCCTTCAAGTATAGGAATCATGTATCCATAGAACCGGCAAGCAGAAAAGAAAGGGTAAGGGAAAGGGAAAAGAAAGGAACGGAAAAAAGAAAGAAAACAACAACAGCAAAAACAAAAACACCATTTTGAGATAAGTAGCAAACTGATCTATTAAAATGTGTTGTTTCTAGGATCATTTTAACAATCAGATTGGGAAAGGAGGGGGCTGGAAACTGCAGAGAAATTAGCTTTGTCAGATTTGCAACATTCAGTGTAAAGGTTTGATTTAGAGCAGATGGCTCCATGGTGAGGAGGCTTTTTAATCTCATCTGCACTCCACTGAAAATCATGTTTGGAATGGTGTCTTACAACTGGAGCCATTCTCAAATAACAATATGCTTAGCCTATAAATGACCAGCAGGTGGCATAACAAAACTATCTTTCCCAAAGCCCCAGACAGTAGAAACTTAATCACTGGGAAGGATTACTGGTGAATTAATACAGGACAGAACAGGCTAGGAACCAGCAGCAAAAGGTCCTCAAAGTATCTTTAAAAAAAATGAAACAATGGGATTCAGGTGGTAGTGCAGCGGGTTAAGCACAGGTGGTGCAAAGCAAGGACCAGCGTAGGTTCCCAGTTCGAGCCCCTGCTCCCTCACCTGCAGGGAAGTAGCTTCACAAGTGGTAAAGCAGGTCTGAAGGTGTCTATCTCTCCCCCTCTCTGTCTTCCCCACCTATCTCCATTTCTCTCTGTCCTATCCAACAACAACAAAATCAATAGTAACTACAACAGTTTTAAAAAAAAGGGCAACAAAAGGGAATAAATAAATAAATAAATAAATAAATATTCTAAAAATGAAACATTCAGGGAGTCGGGCAGTAGTAGCACAGTGGGTTAAGCGCAGGTGCTGCAAAGCGCAAGAACCGGCTCAAGAATCCCAGTTCGAGACTCTGGCTCCCCACCTGTAGGAGAGTCGCTTCAGGGGCAGTGATGCAGGTCTACAGATGTCTTTCTCTCCCCTTCTCTGTCTTCCCCTCCTCTCTCCATTTCTCTCTGTCCTATCTAACAAAGATGACATTAATAACAACAACAATAAAAAAAACATGGGCAACAAAAGGGGAAATAAATATACTAAAAAACATTTTTAAAAAATGGAACAATCAAGTAATCATTCACATCGACTACATATATGGGAGGGAAAGGTGGGGGAGTCGTATTCTAGGAGTTAGTATCCACCTGTGTCAGTATTTCTTAATCTTACTGATCATTGACATTACTTGCGGGTGCTTATTAAAATACAGTCATGCAACCCTATCCCAGATACGCTCTCTGGTGACAGGGCCAAGGAAGCATTTGGGGTGGAGGACATGCCAGTCAAATGTGGGGGCTACTAGCTAAATACTAATGATTTAGAGAGCACAAAAAGCACAATGCAAGTAAAACTGACTGGACTGGTTATCTTTCACTCTTTCACACAGGAAAGGACCCTGAAGTTGTCCAGTAAGCTTCCCATTTAGCTGGTGGATATTTCTGGAACTCCTTTCTACCTCAAAACTTTATCCCATCTCCCCTCTCCAGGTTCATTCCATCTTCTGGATCCCTGCCAGCAGCAAGAATAAATTTGCCTTCAACTTTACATTTTCAATCTTTTTTCCTCTCTCTAAATGAGGTTGTCTTCTAGTCCCCTCTTCTTCACGCAATAAAATGCCTCACCCTTGCCCCCCTCCACACACACACAAGCTGTTTTTTGCTCCTCAACACAAATCCTATCTTAAGTAGGGGCAGTCCTTCACTCCCTCTCCCCTGGCTTTTGCAAGTTGGTATTTATGCTGATGGGGGGGGGGGGGCGGCAACGTGGAGAGCTGCCAAACTACAACATTTCTTGCCCATCTCTACTGAATTCTCATTTAGCTACAATATTTTGACTCGCACTTTTCTTTCACATTGTTTTGGTTATTCCAATCCACTGGATTTCCCTTTAAATCATACTCTCCCAACTTCATACTCGAACAGAACAGTCTAGATGCCTGGCCTAGCCTGCCTTTCTTTCTTTCTCTCTTCTGCCCATAGGAAAATTTGTGGGAGGAACTGCCTTTAGCCATTTGATTTACCTCTGTTCAGCTCTACACAGGCCACCACTTCATCCTCAAACCACAGTCTTGGATCTTTGAAGACCCTGCTCAAGAGCTGCCACTGTTAAGCAAGTCCAGCTTCTGGGCCTTCAATTGAGACCCCATAATACAGTTCAACCTGTCATAGGCTCTTTTCAAGATCCCTTTATCTGTTGCATTGTCTCTGACCTGCCATTTGTTCACTGCCTCCATCCTGAGAATTCAAATGGCACCACTGAACCAAGTCCTAAAGGATTCCTTAGTTTGCCTTAGTTTACCTCTGACACTGACTGCCCACATGTCCCTTCTGTTCACCTACAATAAACAGATTGCTTGAGCAGAACATTTTAACTAAGGATGCTCCATAAATTTACTTACTGGATAATGTAAGAAGTAGAGCTTTACTAGCCTGATCCACCTAAAAAAAAGTAAGCTCACACATATGAATCAGGCAGAACTGCATTCCAATCTTGATCTTAATACAAATCACTTGACAATTTGATCTTGGACAAGGCAAGTTTCACTGAAGCATTTCCCTACTAAAGACAAACAAGAAAGCAATGTCGCCACCTATTGGAATTTGTGAGTCAAGCACATGAAACAAAAGGTGACTAAAAACCATTCTTGCCAGTCATCCTTTTAAACTTGACAATTTGCAAAATACAGTCAGAAAAAAAAAAAAAGGAACAGGTAAGAGACTGTTGATAGTTTATTTATTTATGTACTTATTCCCTTTTGTTGCCCTTGTTGTTTTATTGTTGTAGTTATTGTTGTTGATGTTGTCCTTGTTGGATAGGACAGAGAGAAATGGGGAAGACAGAGAGGGGAAGAGAAAGACACCTACAGACCTGCTTCACCGCTTATGAAGTGACTCCCCAGTAGGTGGGGAACCGGGGGGGGGGGGGGGTGTGTGTGGGGGGGCTCAAACAGGGATCCTTACTCTGGTCCTTGCACTTTGCAGGACCTGCACTTAACCCTTTATGATACCACCCGACTCCCTGTTGATAGTTTTTAAACTAAAGAAAGCATACAATTATACAAACTTTCAAATACTATGCAACTTTAAATGTTGCCATTTAAAAATATTTAGAATTTTTTTTCTTACACAATTATTTTATGGCAATAAATGTCTTCTCGTGGCCATAGTCAAATTAAAGACTGGTTGTCAAGAAAATTATGCTATCCCTTACCAGCCCCCCAAAAAAATCTAACACTACTTTTAAAGAATTCATGTGATTTTTTTTTTTTGGTCATTTAATCTTTTCTATCTTATCTGATATGTCAAAGAGAAATTGAGAGGGGAAGAGAAGATAAGAGAGGGGGAGAGAAAGAGACACCTGCAGGCCTGCTTCGCTGCCATGTCCCAACCCTCGGCCATCCTCCCATAGGGGGAAAGCAGGGGCTCTAACTTGAGTCCTTGCACATGGTAATATGTGCGCTCAGCCAGACACACTGCTGCCCAATCCTCTTATGTAATTTCTAAAGGCACAACTCTGACATTTCAAGGTATGTCAACCTAGCCTGCAAAGAAGAAAAGTAGTTGAATAAATATAGTAGAATACAAGGTAGTACGTGAAAACTATGTAGCAAGAGCTAAAAATTGGAAGGTATGGAGGAAAGAAATCATCCTATACTTTTCTCAATTCTTCCAAAGCTGAGAAGTAGATAAATCAACATGAGGCAGATTAGTAAGGTAGAAAGAAATTTATCAATAACATGTATACCTCCTGTACAGATGAGGGGGACCTGTAAAATCTGAATGACTCATCACAATGTTATTAGATGTCATCTTTAAATAGCTACCTAATATATAGAGGACTTTAGGTGAAGAGTCAGTTAAAATACAAGGTATAAGGGGCCAGGTGGTGGCGCACTGGCTCAGTGCACATATTACAGTGTGCAAGGACCCAGGTTCAAGCCTCTGTTCCCCACATGCAGGGAGAAAGCTTTACAAGTGGTGAAGCAGGCTGTAGGTGTCTCTCTGTCTCTCTCTCTCTATCTCCTCTCTTCTCAATGTCTCTATCGCAAAATAAATAAATAAATAAATTTTTAAAAAAATACAAGGTATGAGCCAACAAGCTTTATTTTCTCTGGGAAGAAAGGGAGGGTCAGCTAGAAAGGAAAGTTACCAGAAACAGAACTTGAGGTAAAACTGGAGGCATAGAGATTTACTTCAGCTCTTTCCACAAACCAGATCCTCCTTAGGAGGAATCTTTGTTGCAAAAGTAATCTTCATTCCATCTCTTGGGTGGCTTTCCTTATGTCCTTTTGTCAGTGACATATTTTACAGGCAGAATTTTCATTCTTTCCATAAGAAAGCAGGCCGTTTCTTATAAGGAAAAAGGTTTATGGTGCTATTCCAGCAGAGTAATCTAAACATTTTTCTAAAAACACAGTCAAGTTGTTTCAAACAGGGAAGTCAGGCACTGTTTTAGCTTTGGAGAAGAAATCCCAGTGGAGCAAACTATTTTGCCTATAGACAGTAAAGAATCTTTCTCTGGCCATATCACATAAGCATCGATCTCAAAGCCAAAAGTCACAGCCACAACTGAGGGTGGTTGCCCACAGCCTTAACAAGTTGATTTGCTTCCTCATTTTCTGTTATGGACATCCCTAGCCACTTGAAATTTTAAAAATAAAAAAGGTTGACTTCGTGGTGCCTTGATGAATCCCATCTGAAGGCCATTAAAACATACACACCCACTCCCACAGAAAATCAGTAGAACTCAAAGATTTATTCAATTAAGTTGAATGTTATCCCAGCAACCAATAATTCACGCATCCCACTCCACACACAAAGTTCAGCAGTTTGATGACTTGGTGGCCACAGCAGCGCTGTGCAGGCTAGAATGTTGTTGGTCTTCTCCTTCCCATCTCTGCCCTCCACCCCCACTCTGGATCCTGCCTGTTCTGCCAGGCTTTAGGTCTGGCTCTGAAGTTAGTGATTCCCCTTTGATACTCTTCAAGTACATCAATGAGTCATGTTTCCGTTTCCTCACACTGTTCCAAGTCAGCTTTAGTCGCATGGGAGTTCATTCATTCACACTGAATGTCAGCTCACTAGCACAGAGTGCTAAAACACTTAAGAATTATGACTCGCCATGCCACCTTCAACTTCAGTGAAGCCAATGGCTAACTAAATCTAAAAATAAAAAAGAAATCTGACCCTTCACACTTAAGATACTTCCTTTCAACTAACTGTAAAACAACAGTCTATTTAGCAGATGAAAAGTGAGTCACTTCTTTCATCCAGCAGACAGGCTCCCCAGGCACAAACTCAAGCACATTATAACTTCATGGGGCCTTTTAAATATTTACTTGCGAGTAGTATTCTTCCTTTCAGGTCAAAGATTATAGTACTTAGCAACACAAAGAAAGAAGAGGGGATATAGTTATGAATTAGTAAACTGCTTTGCCAAGCCTCCCATTTGTTAATTCAGTCCAACTTCAAAGAGGATTTCTTTAAAAGGGTTCAATTGTCAAAATTAACCCTAAGAAAAGGAATGAATCCAAAAGTGGCATTGCCAGTTTCTGACAAACTGACAAAATTGTTCAGTTGTAGGTATTGGAGCAAACGTCTCTTCCTATGCAAATGATTTTAACTCAAAGTTTGAGAAAAGCTTTTTGTTTTGTTAACCAGAGGACTTTCCCAGTCTTTGAAATTCTAATATGATGTAAATTCCCATGGATAGTGGAGAACAGAAATGTTTTGTGTATTTAATTACATTTAATATAGGAGGAAGGGGTAATAAAAAAAAAAAAGGTGAAACATACTAGATAGATTCAATAACTTCCAAGCAACAGATGGTTAAGAGTTTTTCTTTTCTTTTCTTTCCTTTTTTGCCACCAGGGTTTTCACTAGGACTTCTATGACAACAGGATTCCACTGCTCCCAGTGGAACTCTTTACGTAGAGGGGAGAGACAGAGAGACAAAACAAAGGATAGACAATTAATACTGTTCTATCTCTTACGAAAATTCCCTGTTGGTGGTGCTCTCATGTGGCAGCCTGGGGCTGGAACCCAAGTTCTCAAGCATGACAAACTGTGTATTCTATTAGGTGAGCTATTTACAAGCCCTCAAAAAAGGACTTCCCCCCAAAAAAAAATAAATAAATAACATTTTTTGTGTTATTTAGTTGCAGAGAAAAGTTAGGTTCCTTAGTATTTCCAGTTAACCTGGGACTCTTTTTATTCATTCAAATAAGAACTGGGAGAAAGAGCCTGAACTAAGTCCTTGAGAACTTACACTGCCAATAAGCCATCTATGCCAATTCCCCTGGGCTTCCGAATTCTCCCTGGCAGTAAGCAAAAACAGCCTCTTTAACTTGTTCCTGTGGAAGAAAGTGTAGTTGCTTATTTTCCCTCAACTCTTTGATCTGCATGCTCTAATCTAGTTCAACGGTCTCTAACCATGGCTGCACATCAGAATCACCTGGGGAGCTTTTTAACTCTATATCTACAGATGTATGGGCCCAGTGCCAAATGCCAAATCAACAAGATTCCCAAGGAGCAACATCCAGGGCTGAAAACAACTGTTTTGCTTCCTAGAAAGGGCCAGTCAGTAAACAAACAGTGGACTGTGCCTGAACCATAATTGGAGCACTTTGGCATTAATATGGCAAGGGTTACCATGCAAGATTTTAATGTCTCCCTAAGTTTACAGACAAATCAATAGTTTAAAAAAAAAAAGTATTCCTTGCACAGCTGCTGAGGCTGGGTGTCCACAGGAATGAAGTCCCTCCTGACTCCCCTACACACACACACACACACACACACACACACACACACACACACACACCACCTCACCCTAATTTAAAGCTCAATATTTTGTTACATGTCTTGAACCTTTGGAGTTCACCTGAGAAAGTCTGTACCAGGGACCTTCCTTGTGTTAAAACCAAGACCATTGGTGGTATGCAGGACAGGTCTTTATAGGGAATCCCACAATTTAAATTTTATTTTTCTCTTTTTTAGAAAAAGATGTGTTTGTTTTCATGAGAGAAAAGGGGACCAGATTACAAACTAGCTCTGACACATGTGGTGCCAAGTGAACCTGGGACCTCATGCATGCAAATATTCAAACTATACACACATACCCATCTCAATGACTACATGTTGTAATTAAAAAAAAAAAAGTTTCTTCCTGGGGCTGGGTGGTGGTGGACCCGGTTGAGTGAACATGCTACAATGAGCAAGGGCATAGTTTCAAGTCCCTGGCTTCCACGTGTAGTAGGAAAGCTTCATGAGCTGTGAAACTGTGTTAAAGGTATCTCTCCCCTCCCCTGTGCTCTTATGATCTGTCTCTATGCAATAAAAATAATTTTAAAAAGAATGGAATGATTATATCTACTCACGCTACCTAATGCATATAATACCTGAACAGATTATGCTAGAAATTATGATAGAAATAGGGCCAAGTCCCTTGGAAAGAGCTAAAATTCAAAGCTAACAATATTTTATTTATTTTAAAGTTAGACAGATGCACACAGAGAAAGATACAGGGAGGGAGAAAGAAAGAGACAGGCAGACAGACACACACACAAAGAGCATTGATCAGCTGTGGCTTACAGTGGTGCTAAGGATTAAACCTAGGATCTCAGAGCCTCAGGCATGAAAGTCCTTTGCATAACCATTTTACTGTGTGTGTGTGTGTGTGTGTGTGTGTGTGTGTGTGTGTTGTTTGTTTTTGGTTTGTATTGGTTTGGTTTAAAAAAAAGTCAGCTTTAACATAATAAAGAAGCCTGAAGTACAATGTAAAAAAAAATCCCTCAGCATTAGGAGACAACTCACCAAGCAAGACACACACCTTAACATCCATGGGGCCCAAGGTTCAAGTCTTGGTACTCCATGGAAGTGTTATGGTAATAGAACAGGCAGTCATAGAAACAGAGACCTCAGCAAGCAGGGACCCAGTTGACAGTCACAGCCTGAAAGCAGCAGTGACCCATCACACCTATAGGCTGAAGTGCCACATACCTTTATCTGTGGGGAATCTATGACTCATCAGCACTAAACTCAGCTGTGCAAATGTGAACTGACAATGGGAGGGAGAGTGCTAAGATTAAAAAAACAAAAAAGAAAACAAACAAAAAGCCCTGCTGACCTTGTAGCATTTCTCTCCTTCAGAATTTCCCCTCCTTTCAGGGAGGGGGAAAAAAAAACTGCTGGGGCAGCGTGGTAGTGTACCTGGTTGAGCACACAAGTTACAATGTGGAAGGACCTGGATTTGAGCCCCTAGTCCCAACCTGCAGGGGGGACACTTTCAAGTGCAACTGCGAAGCAGTGTTGCAGGTATCTGTCTCTCTCCCTCTCTATCACCCCCTCCCCTCTCGATTTCTGGCTGTCTCTATCTAATAAATCAAGATAATACAAAAAAATTAAATTAAATATAAAACTACCCAAAAGGAGGGGCAGTAGTAACTTCTTATAAACCTCCCCTAACTCTTCTAATATTTTTTTTCTCTGAACACACTAAAGGTTTGGTATCATTCTCAGTTAATCATTCCATAAGATAAGGACTTGGAAGACCCAGAACTCAAAGGAGTTGTTCTGTATTCCTCCCAGTTACAGGAGCACTGTGAACAATGTCAGGGGAGTTCCTTGGATAGTGCAGTGATTCTGTGGTGTCTCTCCTCTATTCCTTTCTCTCCCTCTTATAAAACAGGTGAACTAGTGTTGCTGAGGAGTTATTCTGATGCAGTCTCCGCCCCCAGGTTTTATTACGCCCTGCGAAATCCTAGCAGTGCCCCCTTCAACCAATCCTGGCCCCACACGTCACCCCTGGTTGTCGCCCAATAAAAAGCCCCCTCACCCCCCCCCTCGCTCTCTGGGCTCTCAGCCCCCGCTCTCTCCCCCTGTGGTCAGCTAGTGGGGACCGCCATTGCTGGCTGGCCCCACGTGGTCTGAACCAAACCCCCCCCCCATCCTATAATAAAGATTTGTGTACCCCTTTGCTCTGGACGTCCACTCTCTTCTCCGCAGTGCAGCCCGACACCAGACCGCCACAACAACAAACTAGAAAAACAGTCCCAGTGGAGGCCACTAATCAGTGACCTCACTCATATGCCAGTCATGGCCAGGCCCTCCGTGATGTTGTTATAAAGCAAACAAAACAAAACTCTCCTTTCTCATTCTTCCGTTTTTTCATTCATTCAGCAAGAAAGCTTATCTATGTGCACTGAATGAATGGGTAAGACTAGTTCTGCATAAAGACCGAGCTGAGAAATGGTTGGGAGGACAAACTGAGACCAGATGGCCATGTCAGGGAAGAGAAATGAAGGAGTCAGAGGCAGCCTAGGTTAAATGGTTAGGGAAATTGACTGGCAGGATAGTTTACCTTTCTCATTCATTGTAATGGCATAGCTACATTTCTGGATCTCTTCCTCTTTACTATGGTTTTCTTCCCAAATTCAAAGAGAAAAATATATATATTATAAATCTCTTTGAAATCTTAAATCCAAACTATCTAGGATAACTAAGTACCTTTTTCTTTCTTTCTTTTTTTGCAGCTCTCTTACAGAGAAACTCAAAAGTGGCATTTCTTTGGCAGAGATCAGAAGTTGATTCCAGGATCCATTTGACACAGGCTGCTGAGAGAAGAAGAAAGTTTACCTTACACCTCTAGGCTCCTCTCAGTCTAGTCAAGCAATCAAATTATTGAGAGATATATTTGAAAATTAGAAATAATAACAATAATAATAATAATCATGCAAGTGAAGAAATAGCTCAAGCAGACAGAGCATAGGGCTAGTCTGAGGTTCCAGGTTCAGTCCATGGCATCATATGTACCAGGGTGGTTCAAATGAGCCCCCCCCTCATACGCAACTCTCCCTACCTCATAAAAATCTTTTCTGAACAGCAATATTAAATTTAGCAAATTAAATGTGTCTGTATAGGGAATCTACATAGATGTGGGCCCCTAAGACAAATGAGCAAAATAGGGAACATGAGAAATTTTATCATGAACAAGTGAATGAGACAGCAATAAGGGCTTACGTGGTTCGTTCTACTCTCCTGAGTCCATTCTTTCTTCAATGGAAAGCCATTTTTAGGAATGGGTGCCTGCAGCAATCCCACAGGAACAGTCAGAACCAGACTAACTGGGATTTTAAGGCACATTTTGGAGTAGGACTCTCTCCGGGACTCATAATGCAACACAGCGGGATCTAAAAAATCTGGTTCACAGAGCCCAAAAACAAAACCTCCCTACCGCTTCTCTCTCTCCCCTTGTTCTCTCTGAATATCTTGTTGTCTGGCCCCTCTGCTTTCAGTTGAGTTTTATAAGAGAGTGATTTGAAAGACTGAATTTTTTGTATGACCCACTTTGCTCAGAGTACACTGAAACTGAATTGACTTTATATAAAAATGCCGTCCATGATTTCTGGAGACATCCAGAAACAATCCTAAAAAATAAAATAAAATAAAAATTTCTCTTTTGATTTTTTTAAGACTTGGTATAAATGTGAAACGTTTAGCCTTAAACTGTGTCAGTAAAAATGGTTCAAATAAGACAGTACAGATCTAAATTCATGCTTGACATGATATATCTTCGTAACAAAAGTTTTTCTTCTCTTGTGTGTTAAAGACTACATGTTTATGTGTGTGTTTCAAGTTTGGTAAACATTAACTTTAAGGTTAAAAGTGTAACTCTGAAGCCACATTCTTACCAGGCAAAGTTAAATGCAGGAGTTTTCAACAGGATTCTCATAAAGGTAAAATTAATTTGCTAAAGTAAGTGAGTATTTAAGGTAAAAGTCTAAATATTTAACATGACAATTCATCATCTCCAAAATTAAAATACAAATTCTCTATACAGGACACTTTTGGAGGGCCCCCAAAAATACCCTGTGAACTATTCTTGTGGAAATTAATCCACAACAAACCTGGCATCAATCTGGCATTGTAAATGTTCTAAGAAACATTGTCACTAACATATGTTAACTCTCTAAGTAACCTGAGTTTATTTAAAGTCTAAAGTAAAAATCAGTTAAAAATCAATATATTTTAATTAAATTTGGTCTGAAGATGCTGCTGCACAGAGACTCCTACATGATTCTAAATAGGTTAACCTTTCATTTTATTTTCTTTAAAATTCAAACAGAGTCTTTCAAAATAGGTACTGCACACCTGGGGTGTGTCTCCATCTTAAATGGGTGTAACAAAAAATAGAAAAGATGCTATTGATATGTAAAGCTCTCATATACCTTCTCAATTAAAAAAGTAGAACCAGCCCAGGTGAATGATAGATCACACAATGATTCTCATGCATGAGGCTTCTAACAATGGTTCTTCTCCTTACCTTTCACATTTTATTGAGCTTAAACTGTTTAAACAAACTTAAAATCAAACTAGAAAGGCCTTCCAAAATTATAAAGGTACTTAAACCAATTATAATCATTGAGTTATCAATTATAGTAAACTTCTAATTTGATACAAGTTTTTATCTTCACAAATAAATGTTTATAGCTATATCAAGCCTTTACATGAAGAAGCATCTGCTCATATGGTGAGGTATTAAACTATATAAGACGTCCCACCATATACAACTTATGTAAATTAACAACAACATTCACATATTTTTCTACACTTAACTGGTGTATCCTGCTTTGCCACTATAGGCCTGCCTCTGTCAGTCAACAGTTTAAAGATTGTTTTCCTTTATAACATCACCCATACTACAGACATCCTTTACAACCCCCAAAGACAAACTGTTATTGAGAAGGCCCACCAAACACCTAGGCTCAACTAAGTAAAAAAAAAAAGGGGGGGATACATCCCCCCAATATTCAGTTGGCTAAGGCACTAACTCCATTAAACCTGTTTTAATATCTATAAAAATTTGAACCAGATGCCCTCCTAACTATGGGAAGCAGATTTATATGTGCTTCTTTCACAGGAATCACCAGAAATCCATTTGGACCTATCCTCTGACATCACCCACAAGATGGCATGACTACAGCCCCCCCCCCCCAAAACCAATGCCTGACACAATCTGGAGAACCTGATTCGCAGACTCCAAGGACAGAACTTACTTATAGCCTTTCTCTCACCCATCACAGTCTGCCCTTCCTGCTTCTGCTTCACATGTCACCTTTTGGCGGTTTCAGCTCACTCTCTACAGAAAAGCAAAATTCCAGTGGCTGTCCTCCCCCATCAAGATAGACGTGTGGCATTTCTTCCCCTGATCATTGGCATTGGACTGATGCTTCTATCGGACTTGCTAGTACACCTCTTGAACACTCCTTTTACACGCTGGGCTTCTCAAGGACGGACTGCAGCAGTCCACGGACTTTGCAGCCACCTATCTTGGGACTCTACAGCGCCGAATAGCCCCTTCGCCTGGCAGGCCACACATCCCCCTCACCTGCAGTCCCTGCCCCTCAGAGGCACGAAACACCCCCTCTCCTGCAGACCCTGCCCCTCAGAGGCAGGAAATGGCCTCTCGCTGCCAGGCTCTGCCCCCTGGAGGCAGGAAACGCCCCTTCGCCATTAGGCCCCACCCTTTCTGCCCACCAGGCAGGCCCTCTCTGCTACCAGGCCTCTCTTCAGTCTCATGGTGTCCCTTGATACTCTTACTTATCACTCCCTGTCTTATTCCAGTTCTTTTTTTTTTTTTTTTTTTTTTAACCAGAGCACTGTTCAGTTCTGGCTTATGGTGGTACGGGAGATTGAATCTGGGACTTTGGAGCCTCAAGCATGAGAGTCAATTTGCATAACTATTATGATATCTACCCTTCTCCCATTCCAGTTCTTTTAAAAGGCCTGCATGATATCATTCAGGTTGCTGCCCAAAAGGTCTCTGTTCACCCCTAGAATGCTATTCCCCTGACAGAAATGGAGTCTTTTACAGACATTGACCCATTTAACTATGGCTATTAGATAATAGTAAGAGGGAGATGTCGTGAAATTGTGAGGATGTGGTTGAGCTTGGCAGGGCTTGAACCTGAGGGGTGCATCTACCCTGTTAGTCTCTCTCTCTACCGAGAGGTTGAGCAAGGAGGGACAGTACTAACCCAAAGGTGTGCCTCGTACTATCAGACTCCCTGCTTCACAAAGCACGCCACATTCCTGATACTATGACCATTAGATAAAAAGAAAGGGGGAGATGTTGGGCATTAAGCCAGCCCCCCTGCTCCATTCTGCATTGCTGACAGTATGACTATTTACATAAACATTGTTTTGCCTGAAAGATCCCCACCCATTGGTCTATCTTCTTTCTACCTCAAGACCCGCCCTGCCTGCAGGGTAACATTAATCCCACCGGTTAAAACCTTTGCAAGAGTTGCTAAGGAAGTTTCTACCTTAGCCTGCTTTTTCCTTTTCTCCAATCCCTTTCCTAGCCATTTCCTTTTCTGACTTGCCACTTCCAGTTCTATCCTATAAAAGTGTTGTCTCTGATCAATAAAGACACATTGTGTTCCCACTCCGCCATGAGTTCCTGGTCTCTCTACCACGTTGCTGAGTAAGCAGCAGCCCAGGCTGGCTCAGGTCGAGTTCTCTCCAACCCAGAGAGTACGAGCCTGGGAAGAAGGCATCCCCATGCTAGCCCGGCAGAGAGAAAGAGGCCTCGATATGGAGTGAGTGACTCATCTAACAAAGGCCACACACTCTATTAGTATGTTTGTCCTGCTATCTGCAACATACATAGGTTTCTCTGATAGGTTATTGGTGGGGGTCCCAACTCTAGAACCCTGCCCCCCAAAGTTTTTATTTATCTAGGGATTTAAGGGAGTGCTGAAAGTTTCTCAAGGACCTGCATGGCCTGGATAGACCTCAATTTGAAATAATACAGATACTAGAGAGAGAGTTCGTAGATACACCTATATTGAATGAGCATCCTGGAGGAGGCCTAACAGGATGAGGACCAAGGAGTCAGAATTTATACTGCCCAAACAATGAAATAAGTTTGGGTAGATTGTGAAAATGGGCACAGCAACTATAAAATGAAGAGATTCAATTATTTTTGAAGCTCTCCTAGTCCTAAAACCACAGCTCCCTGATATGCTAGCACTGGTTTTATGAAAGATCTTTTTTTTTTTTTGCCTCCAGGGTTATTGCTGGGGCTCAATGCCATGAATCCAGTGTTCCTGGAGGCCATTTTTCCCATTTTGTTGACCTTGCTGTTGTTACTGTCATTGTTGCCATTGCTGTTGTTGTTGGATAGGACAGAGAGAAATCGAGAGAGAAGAGGAAGACATAGAGGGGGAGAGACTGCCTGTGAAGCGACACCCCCGCCTCTGCGGATGGGGAACCAGGATCCTCCTGCAGGTCCTTGTGCTTCATACCATGTGCACTTAACCCACTGCGATACCACCCAGACCCCTGGTTTTATTAAAGCTTTGAATAAACACCTCAACTATTATTATATTTCAATGGGAGGTCTCCAAGACCATAGCGAAGTTATGTTATAATAAAGGCTCTTTCACCAATGGCATGAAAAACATAATATTTTCTATTTATTTATCGATCCATCTAACTATTCATTCATTCACTTTCAGAGCCAGGACGTCAAATGTGTGATTTCACAGATCCTGGGTCAACTTTTTCATCAAGCTACCTATATAGAGAAGCACTTCAGTATTACAGCTTTCCCTAGTGGCATGGCATCCATTTGGTATAAGGACTTAACCTGAGACCAAGCACGTCATATGGCACTCACAAAACTCAGTGAACTACCTCTCAGACCCAGTAAATTTTAAAATAGAATGAGAATTTTGAAGATAAGTCAAGATTTTGATGGGCAAGGTGGATTGCTAAACTCTGGTGGCATATAAAAGCAAGAGTAAAAAAGAAAAAGAAAGAAAGAAAAAAGGACCTTTTTTGTTTTAAAGTGTTTATGAAAAATAAATGATATAATGGTATGATATCCAAGGTTCTTGAAAGAATCAGCAGTACTGAGAAAAGACATCTGTAGGAGTTTGCTACAACTAATTTAGTGAAGTTATTCCAGAAGGGTTAACAATAACAATTTCAATGTCCTTTTAAATTCATGTTTGTTTCTCTCTCAGGTTCACTTGAAGGACTGGAAGTGACAGAAATTTTCAGAGTTGATGAGATAGACTTTGAAAATAACCTTTAGAAGTAACAGCAGCAAATCATTCCTACCTTGGTGAAAAGTTCCTTCTGGACCAAAAATTCTCTAAGGAAGAATTCAAGGGCCTGAGATTCCCACCTTGCAATGTACAGGTGAAAACCTCTAAATACTGAATGGAATACAAAGGTCTATGGTGCCTTGCTTCTTATCAGGGCCTATGTTAATGATTTTTTTTTTTGTACTGAAAATTTAATATCATTGCTGCCCTTCTTGCTTGCATAATGTTCAAAAGTGAGTAGTATGACCCATTAAAGTAAATGCAAGCAGGACAAACCACCTCTACCGTGAAACTTCCATCAGACTGAAGACACTCTATTAAAGGGGGGGGGGGGGGGGGGGCCGGGCAGTAGCACGTGATGTGGCGCAAAGCACAGGACTGGCAGTAAGGATCCCAGTTCAAGCCCCCGGCTCCCCACCTGTAGGGGTATGTCGCTTCACAGGTGGTGAAGCAGGTCTGCAGGTATATCTCTTTCTCTCTGTCTTCCCCTCCTCTCTCCATTTCTCTCTGTCCTAACAACTATGAAATCAATAGTAACTACAACAACAATAAAAAAAAACCAAGGACAACAAAAGGTAAAATAAATACAAACAAAAAAAATTTTTTAATCCATGAAAGCAGTGGAATCATGCAGGTGCAAAGTCCCAGCAAAAACCTTAGCGGCAAAAATAATAAAAATTAAAATTAGAAATACATATATTTCATTTCATAGGAGATGAAAAGAAGAGTAAATAAATGTGATTACATAAAACTAAAAAGCCTCTATACATCAAAAGAAACTACACAATGACAACCAGGCAACCTGGTCAATGGGAGAAGATATCTGCACATTACACATCCAATAAGTGACTGGCAAAAAACATCTATACAGAATTGGTACAGGGCTACAAGAGAAATAAAAATAACCCAGTAAAAACACAAGCTAAAGAACTAAATATAGTTTTCTAAAGAAAAGATACCCACTTAAACATACCAAGAAATGTTCCACTTCACTTATTAGAGAAATGAAAATTAAGACTACACTGAGGTACCATCTCACAGCTGAAAGAATGACTTCCATCAGCAAATCAGGATATGATGAGTATTGGTGAGGTTGTGAGAAAAAGGAACTCTGCTATACACTGCTCGTAGGAATGCAAACTGATGCATCCCCTTTGGAAGACTGTGTGGAAAGTCCCTCAACAAATAAAAATGAAATGACCTAATGGCTTAGGTCATTCCATTCCTGGGCATTTATCCAAAGGACACTCAAACAATAATATGAAGGGACATGTGTACCTGCATATTCACAGCTACATTATTCACAATAGCCAAAGAGTGGTAGCAGCCAAGATGTCCATCAATAGATAACTGGCTAACAAAGTTATGGGACATATATTCCATGGAATATTACTCTGCAATCAAAAAGAAAAATGATGATCTTGTGTCCTTTGTGACAAAAATATATGGAACTCAAGGTGATTATGCTTAGTGAGATAAGCAAAGATAAAAGACAACTACCAGGTACTTTCACTCATATACAGAATCTAGAGATCTGGGTTTGGGAGATAGCATAATGGTTACACAAAAATTTGAGGTTCAGTCCCCAACACCACCATAAACCAAAGCTGAGCAGTCCTCTAGTAGTATTTCTATGCTTTGCTTCCTCTGTCTCTCTCATTAAAATAAAATTAACTAAAAAATAATCTTGAGATCTGATACACATGAACTTAGGGGAAAAACAGAAGCAAACCGTTCTAAGACTTGTGAGAACTGTGGTGGCTACTTCTGGGAGGTAGGAGGGTGGGGACACAGAACTTTGGTGATGGGTATATTGTGGCATTATACACTGTAATCTTACAAACCTGTAACCTACTAGAAAGGGAGGGGGAGAAAGAAAAAGGAAGGAGGGAGGGGAAGGAAGATGGAAGGTAGAAGGAAAGAAATAAAGGGAGAAAGGAAAGGGAAAAGAAGAAAACAAAACAAAAGGAATTCTTCTATTAATCTTCGACATTCTCATCTCCTAGTCTAGTTTCAAACACATGCCTTCCGTATTGGTTAATTCTTCTAATAATAACCTTTATTATATAAAAGTGCATGACTAAGTTTCTATTACTAGACATGTTTTTTTTCCTAGTTGCCAAATTAGTAAATACTATTCTTATTATTTCATTTACACATTTTACCAACACCAGTTTCTCTACAAACTAAATCAAACCTTGGCACCTCTTTTTGTCATTTACAAATTTATTGTGAATCTGTTGCTATTCACTTAATTCAATAATGCACCATGTTTACTAAATACTACTTAAAATTCCAAGGGATCTCCTGAATTCCTCTCCTATATTTGCCTATATTTAACTGATACTTTGAATCTATTCTGTTATGGGATTTTTTTTTCCCCCGGAGGGGGTGGGGTGGGGGGTGGGAAGTGCTGAGGTAAATGTAAGAAATGGAGTAGCTTAGGATTCAAGCAAATAAAGGTGCCTTTACAGACTCCACCTGGAGGAGTGGTATAAGCTTCTTAAGCAAAAGGTTTAGTAACTTAAGTACATTCTTTTCTCTAAAGTCTCATAGGTTTATGAGGAGTTCAACTAGCAAATGTATGTAGGTCATTTAGGCATAGTGCTAGGCACTACATACCTCAAAGTACGATAGGTGTTTAGAACAGCATGCCACTACAGGAATATGGCTTTTTCCCTTCACATGAGAATATTCCTTCTAGTCTGCCTGCCTTACTTAAAATCACTCTCATCCCATCCATGGAAGTCAGTGCAGTTTTTTCCAAATACAGCAAAGCAATTTCATATTATTGTCTCCCACTATGCTAAAACATTGATAAATGTTAGTTGATCTCAAATCAAGCACTTCTATATCAGAATATATAGTTCTTTCTCAAACACAGAAAGTCCTCAATCCCAAAGCCTAAAATTAAAAAATCAGTCAACATGAACTTCTTCTCTCCTTGCATCTCAGTCATACAAATCCAAAATTCAGGTTCTAATCAAATGAACGGATGTACAGAATGATGTGGTCTATTCTGGCTACTATAACAAAAAAGTACCACAGGTTGGATGGCTAAAACAGAAAAACTAATGTTTAGTGAGGAACTGGTTCTTGGTGGTCTTTTCACAGAAAACAGAGAGGAAGGTAATTTAATTATGTGGGTTCCAGTCTGATGACCTAATTGGCTCTCAAAGTCTCCAACTCCTAAAACAGTCATATTGGAAGTCAGGATTTCAACATATGAGTTGGAGAAGAAAGGGACACAAACATTCAGTCCACAAAATAAAGCACTGGATTCTGAAAAGGTCCAATATTTTCTGGGTCCTTTCAGATTTCCCCCCATTTTCGCAGAATTCTATTATAGTGAGTTCCTAACGGTTGCTTTTCCTTCACTTTCCTAGTCTAGTAATGGTGGCATAAAATATAGAATGAATTATCCAGTTCCTTTGAGTAGCATATTAGAATGTCATTTTCTTAATATCTTTAGCATAGTTTGACCTGAGCAACGAGAATGAAAAAGTTGTAGATGGCTTTCCTTTTATTTGCTCTTACAATACAGTTAAGGCATTACATTAATTCTTTTTCTTTTTATTTTATTTTTAGTCTCCAGGGTTACTGCTGGGGCTCTTGACAGCACTATGAATCCACTGCTTCTGGTGGCCATTTTTTTTCCATTTTTTCCCATTGTTATTGGATAGGACAAGGAGAAATTGAGAGAGGAGGGGGAGATAGAGTGGGGGGAAGAGAAAGGTAGACACCTGGAAACCTGCTTCACCAGATCCCCCTGCAGGTGGGGAGCAAGGGCTCAAACCAGGATCCTCACAGATCCTTGCACTTTGTACTGTGTGTTTAACACTGCCTGGCCACTGATTCTTTTTATTTTTTTTTAATATTTTATTTATTTTTGGACAGAGACAGAAATTGAGAGCGAGTGGGAAAAGAGAAACAGAGACACCTGTAACACTGCTTCACCATTCCCACTCATGAAGCTTCCCCCTACAGATGGGAACCTGGGACCTGAACCCAGGTCCTTGGCACACTGTACTACATGTGCTCTAACAGGTGCACCACCACCTACCTTCCCTGAGAATATACATTTCCTCTCTGTATCTCTCTGTTTTAAAAGGTAAAAGATAAAGAAACAAATAAATAAATAAATAAATAAATACCTCGAGGAATGGCAGTCATCATGCAGGTAGTAAGCCACCGCAATAACTTGGTAGTAGAAGGGAAAAAATTCTTCCAATATTTTAAGGAACAACCTGAATGTGAACCCCTTCTCTGTAATGTTCACAGAGCTGGTTGTGACCCCAAAAGACTAAAAGGATGGTGGATTTTCCTTATAGTTGGATGGTAGCAACTATATAGTTCCACCTAGTGCCAAATCCAACCTCTGATCCTTCTAATATAACAGCATCTTCACCCTAAGCACTGTAACCAAGATGAAATTATAGTAAATAACCTTCTTCACGTTGCTTTTAAATTCAGGTCACTCTTGTGTTACCAATCAGTAGATGGCAAAAGGTACAGAAGTCAAAGTTCAGAGCTTTATTCTTGGTATGTTCACCTCTATCCATTATTAGTAAAAGATTTGTTTACTTCTTAACATGGGAACAGATTGTAACCTGATAAAACATTTTCATTTACTATATATTCAAAAATCTACGTAATGTAATGCACATTGTACTATACACAAAAGTGATTTGAACTCTTTCAAAGTCTCTTTTGTTCTCTTGTATAATATATGCAGGGAAAAAAAGTGTTGCTAGTGAAATTAGGATTGGCTTATCTGTGTGACCCAAATAGCCTAGAAACCTCTAGTTTCTCATTGAGTGCTTGAGATACCTCAAGATTATCAAGTGACAGATGTTCATCTTGGTCCAATCTGATCTCAAGACAAGGTCTCAGGTTGGGTTAGGTTACTAGCTGTAGAAGAGACCAGAAAGTAACTTTCCAGTGTCCTCTACATCTTTGTTGTTGACTGGTGCTGAAAGACTTCAGGACACAATACACCAGATACTCGGATGAAAAATGGAGTAAACATTAAGTAAAGTAATATAGAAGTGTTCTCAAGTTCTTTCAGTACCTTCTTTCAACTTGAATTATCAATACCTACTGCAAAGAGTTAAGTGTATCAGCACTAAAAGGGTTCACGACGGGGGGGGGGGGGGGGGGGGAGATCGGGCGGTAGTGCAGCGGGTTAAGCGTACTTGGCACAAAGCACACGGACCGGCGTATAGATCCCAGTTTGAGCAGGGGAGTCGCTTCACAAATGGCGAAGCAGGTCTGCAGGTGTCTATCTTTCTCTCCCTCTCTGTCTTCCCCTCCTCTCTCCATTTCTCTCTGTCCTATCCAGCAACAAACGACATCAACAACAACAACAGTAACCACAAAAAAAGGCTACAACAACAAGGGCAACAAAAGTGGGGGGAAAATGGCCTCCAGGAGCAGTGGATTCATGGTGCAGGCACGAGCACCAGCAATAACCCTGGAGGCAAAAAAAAAAAGTAAGGACCCTTTCTTATAAATGTTTTCAAACATCTACTTTTAATTCAAGAGAACGTTGCTAAGCAAAATCAATTGCAATCCATGCTTCTTTAGTTTCAATCCATCTTCTTATAAAATTACTGTACCTTTAAATAAAAAACTATAATAAAATATTAACATTTTATCTTAATACCTTTAGTAAATAGAGAACTCACACATGCAGATGCTGCTATTTCATTATCATTCCATTAACATTACATGTTTGGCCAATTATTGCAAACAAGTATCTGCATTTATGAGAGGAAAAAGTCTTACAATAATCCTAGCCTCCAATACTTCAAAATATTCTTTAGAAAATCTATTCCACAGAATGGTTACTTTGTTCTGTAACATGGCATGTTTTCATGTATGGTTGTTCATCAGAATACAGTATGTACTGGGAAAAGGCTCCCATCATTTCTAAACCACGTTAGCCATATGAAAGTATTCTGTTATGAATTCAATACAAGATAAAGGATTCTATTCCAACAGTAGCCCATCATTTACCCTCTAAAATATTAAATGTACATTAAAGAATACAGAATAACTAGAAAGAAGTCAGTAAAAAATTCTAACTATATTATAAATCTAAATTATATATCCTAGAACTGTAATTGAAAAGTAAATCTCACCAGAATTACTGGGAATAATTTAACAGGTCTTACTTTTAACACTTTCATCCTAACATAGTGGGCACAGATTCACTGTTATTTTTTAAATCCATGTGGTTATGTTCTCCATTCCCATGTATATACAATCTCAAACTAGCCCAACACCTAGGTCATTAAGGAAATGAAAAACATTCTTGGTAATCTGCTGCAAAACCCTTTAACCTTTTGTTACACATTCAGTTCCATTCCTGGACACATGTTACTATTGCTCAACAGAACCTATCATACAGGGAAAAAATGACTAAGAAAAACCACTAATATAAGGTAGTCCCAATTGCCTTTCACCCCATCTCCCCCATTAATAGCATCTATGTTGCATAACTGTAGGACACTATCAAACTCAACCAGTTGAGACTGGTACAACTGTCACCAGCCAATATATCAGGAGTGTGTGTGTGTGTGCATGTGAATGTCACTCTATGCCATTTTACCACTTGTCCCATTGTAGGGCCATCACCATAACCAATAGAGTAACACCATAAAATTTTCATTCTACTCTTTTACAACTACACCCACTCCATCCTTAACCAGACAACCAGTGATCTATTTGTTATCTCAATTTGTTACTTCATACACCTGGGACAAAAGCCAGGGGAAAAAAAAACACAAACATGTAGTCTAGAAACATGTCAATGGCCAGAATTTGTGGCTACTTGTCTGCATCAGTACTGAAGTATATTTCTGAAGAGTGATTTCCATGTCTCTGACTGCTCCAACATGCCCATTAATGCCTGTGATAAAGTCATAGGCATGCTTGTTGAATGACAATTAAAGAGCATAGGAATGGAAAAATGGAATAAAATGAAGAAAACATATTAGTTTACAGAAGGTTCAAAGAAAAGTACAGGGTAGTTATCATTACCTTACATTTCACTTCTCCAAATATCTTTTGTGCCAAAGACTTAAAACTAACAAGATGAACATCAATCAACTCTTTTTATTTATTGATTTAATATTTATTGACAAGACCACAGGATAAGAGGGTCAAATTCCCACCACCTGAGTTCCCTATCCCACCCCCAACCCCACTGGAAGCTTTCCTAGTCTTTATCCCTCTGGGGGGGTATGTCAGGGTAGATTTTTCAGACACAGACCTTGGGTGGTAGGAATACTGCTAATATAGCCTATTAACTTATAATATTACAAATCACTATTTTAACAATATGAGGGGAAAAATAGATTGCATGTCTCAAAATTTTGATGCATAAAGCCTAGTACAGAGTGTATATTCCTTCAACCTAAGCACTTAAGATTTCAAATTGGTAACTTGATTGAATTTTAATAGTGGGTTTAAACTGTTAATACATTTCTAATAATGACTTTTTCTTTGAAATATTAAATCACCTATAATCTTAGACAAGGGAGGCCAGAAGCAACTGGTCTTGTCAGTATATAAGATATAGTTATTTATAAATAGCATTAAATTACATAAATCATGGTAAGGCCTTATATGGTACAATAAATCCTAACCATGGATTCTCAAAGTAAGCCATTTGCAAATAACTTGGTTATAACAATAACTATCTATTGTCTTCTTGAACTCTAAGATAGCAGGAACTGTCCTCATTATCTATAAAAGCTGTATTTCTTTTTTTTTAACTTTTTTATTTATAAAAAGGAAACACTAACTAAACCATAGGATAAGAGGGGTACAACTTCACACAATTCCCACCACCAGAACTCTGTATCCTGTACCCTCCCCTGGAGGAAGAAAAAAGCTAAAGAATAGCTTTCCTATTCTTTAACCCTCTGGGAGTATGTACACAAGGTCACTGTGGGATGCAGAAGGTTGAAGGTCTGGCTTCTGTAATTGCTTTCCCACTGAACATGGGCATTGACAGGTCGACCCATACTCCCAGCCTGCCTCTCTCTTTCCCTAGTGGGGAAGGGCTCTCGGGAAGCAGAGCTCCAGGACACATTGGTGGGGTTGTCTGTCCAGGGAAGTCTGGTCAGCATCATGCTAGCATCTGGAACCTGGTGATTGAAAAGAGAGTTAACATAACAAAGCCAAACAAATTGTTGAGCATTCATGAACCTAAAGGCTGGAATAGTGCAGGTGAAGAGTTGGGGGACGGTCTCCGTTTTGTAGATAGCTAGCAGGCATATTTTAGTTATATTCCAAAGGGCCTGTGGCTATACTAGTGTTTTTTTGTTGTTGTTTGTTTGTTTGTTTGTTTGACCTGAGCCTGAAATCTGATATGCAGGTGGATCCTAATTATTGTCTAGGGAGATGATGTCATGGCTGGAAAAAGGATCAGAAAGCTGGATCAGGGAAGAGACTAGCTCCCAAATATGGAAAAGGTGTATAAATATTGTTGACTGTAAACCCCAATGATTTGATGTGATCTGGGGCTCGGATCTACAGGGATGCAGAGGTCATATAGGCTCCTAAGCTGAATATGGGCCCCAGATGAGAATACTTTTTATCTTCTCTGGCGGAACGTATTTGAATATTATGAACATCTCAAAAACAAAATCTCATTCAGTTCCCAAGATTCGCTAATCAGTGTTAAGATTCCCCTATGTGCCTAAGTAAGTACTAAGAAGTACAGTAGGACACAGTCTTTAAACACCAACTACTGGAAAATTTATGTGCCAGCCAGCACAATAGGTGCTAAGGAATAAGCATTTGCTCTTATAGGTATAAATATGTTAGTGCAAAAGTCCTTTCTCACATTTGATTCTTTGATTCTAGGTCATTCCACCCCCAGATGCTAACAAAGAAACATAGCAATAGTTGTAAGGCAATGTATTTCAACATAAATTCCAGATTTTAAATTTTCTTTCACACAAAAACCATATGCTTAGACAAACCACACATAGAGAACTTATAAATGCTATTATGAACTTTTAAGCTTTACCCAGAACTAATTTAAAAGGCCACACAGGGCCAAGCATGTAATTCAACAAAAGAATACATAATTTTCATATATGAGGCACTAAGTTTGATTCCCAGCATCTCAAAAAGTAAATTTAAAAAAAGTAAGTTAATTAAGTTAATATTTTTAAAGACCCTACAGATTCTGAATAACAAATATATGTAGGCAATTTGGCCATGGGAATGAGAAGGCGATAAAAATACATCCAGTGTCAATATAGTGTTCAATACTAGAGGTCACATACAAGCTCCTTAAGAAACAGGGGCGCTGTTTTCTTCACTAGTGTGAACTCTGCAAACTAAGATGACCACCTTTGACCACCACCCAACCCCAAAAATTATTTATGCTAATCAAAACCTAGTTCAAGTTCATACACTTTCCATAATATTCAAATACTGACACATTGTCTCTGAATGCCTTTTATTTTTAGTTACTTTACAATTTAATATATTTGTTATATTATTATATATTTAACAAATTAATACTAAATTTAATAATTATTTATCGTTAAACACCTATACACTTGAACTAAATGGCAAGACCAATAAAGAGACCAGCATATTTATCAGCCAGCCAGCCACCCTTAGTGAGCACAATCTAATTAGGACTTCACTGTTACTCCCCCTTTTTCGGGCAAGTGCTTACTTAATCACCTTTTTGTGTAAACAAATAAAAATACATGCTCAATTCTCGTTTTTAAAAAGTTCCAGATTTAAACTATCATAGCAGTCAAAAATGGAACAGAATTCTATCAACTTGAAGTATGTGGCAAGGAATCAGTGAGAAAGCAGAAATACAAAGGTGTTTTCTCTCCCCATTTATTATTTGATTTAAAGGTTTTTCTAAGACATCAGGCACTACCATAAAAGTACATTTTTTTTTTTCTCCAAGCAAGAGTATCATGAAACCAATGATCTTGCTGATAGAAGACAGGCTCAACACCATAATCATCTAACTGAACTTTAATATTTTAAAAAAAAAAAAAATCTGTTCTCAACAACAACACAATCTCACAATTTGAAATCCTAGCACCAACAATCCAAACACAAAGGCTTTGATTCATATATACAACAAAACTTTAACAGTTGGTCTTTTAAACATTAGCTAATTTTCATGTTCCATATGTGCAAATCAAATTTTATAGTGAAAGAATAAAGCTGAAAACTGCAAACAAGTTTCAATGCAATATGCATCCAAGAATTTCCACTTTCTTTCTAAAATGGGCATCATTATATGACTGGTCTGTAGCACTAAATTATTTCTTGAGGCTATTAATTTTTATAAAACTTGTTTCCCACAGTGAGTTTTATTTCTACTAACCTGCCATTTTATTTTAGTCATCTTCCCATTTTAAGATATTATGAACTATAAACAGTTACAACTTGAAACAAGGATGATTTGGCAAAACAAATAAAAAGTAGAAAAGTCCCCTTCAAATAGTCACTAAACTGTATAAACTGTAGGACCAATGACATATGTCAAAATATACAAATGACTTCAGTATAAAACTGAGATAACCCCTCCATTCCATAGAACTAGAGAGAAGGGAGTCGGGCTATAGCGCAGCGGGTTAAGCGCAGGTGGCGCAAAGCACAAGGACCGGCATAAGGATCCCGGTTCGAACCCCGGCTCCCCACCTGCAGGGGAGTCGCTTCACAAGCGGTGAAGCAGGTCTGCAGGTGTTTATCTTTCTCTCCTCCTCTCTGTCTTCCCCTCCTCTCTCCATTTCTCTCTGTCCTATCCAACAACGACAACAACAATAATAACTATAACAATAAAACAACAAGGGCAACAAAAGGGAATAAATAAATAAAATAAATATTTAAAAAAAAAAGAACTAGAGAGAAATTCATTTTTTCCCCTTTTGTTGTCCTTGTTGTTTATTGTTGTTGTCATTGTTGTTGGATAGGACAGAGAAATGGAGAGGGGAGGGGAACAGAGAGAGGAGAGAAAGATAGACAGCTGCAGACCTGCTTCACTGCCTGTGACGGGAACCCCCTGTAGGTGGGGAGCCGGGGGGCTCGAACTGAGATCCTTACTCTGCTCCTTGCACTGCGCTTCACGTCATGTGCCCTTAACCTGTTGCGCCACCACCCGGCTCCCTCCAGGGAGAAATATTAAACAGAACAAATTTGCATGGTAGAAACATTTCATTCATCCCCATTATATTATGTATCTCCCTGTTCTGGGCTGTAGGCACTAAGCATGTAAACAGAAACATGGTTTGGGACATATTTATGAGTCCATGAAATTGTATCCAAACTTACATGCATATAAGAATTCTTCTGTAGTAAAGCAAAACTTATCCCAGGGATCCAGAACCCTAAAAAGATTCAGAAATGCTGATACAGTTAATACATGATAGAACATTTCCAATCTTCTTCTCCTTCTGGGATAGAGAACAAAGCATTACTCCACCAGCTGTGGAGTCCAACTAATTTTGTCCTTGTTATTCTCATGTGGTACTAGATTTGAGTCCAAGGCCTTGGGCATGCAAAGTAGGTGCTCTACCACTTGGACCCAAACAAGTTAACTTTCTATATACTTTAAAGGCAAATGCTAATAGAAAGGATGCATAGTTTGGTGGAAGGCTGAGCTGGGAACCAAGTCTCTGACAAAGTGTAGACTCGAGAAACACAGATCATGGTAGTGGTCACTGTAACAAGATGAAATTACATTGCCAGTGGTGGTGGTTACAATGGGAGGGATGAAAAAAAAAAAAAAAAAAAGACTGGTTTGGCTCAAGTCCCATAATCTATAGACTGTATGATTTTGACCAAGTTTCTTTCTTTCTTTCTTTTTTTTTCTTCAGAGTCCGTGGCTCACACATGAGCTATTTAACCACTCTGGGTCACTTCTTCATTTAGATATAGAGTCAAATAGACAGAAACACCACAGAAACAGAGCTTCCTTCAGTGCTAAGTAACACCCATTTGATGCTGAAACTCAGAACCTGAGTTGCACACATGTCAAGACACACACTTGACCCAGTGATCTATTTCTCTGGCCTCCTGACTACACTTCTTCATTTTATTTTCCTATAATAATATGATATAATTACTCCTATAAAGAAAATATCAGTATCACCTACTCATTTATAAAAATTAAATGAGATCATGAGGGTTAGCATAAACCCTCACATTGAACAATGCTAAATAATTATCAGTTATTACTCCTCCACTATTGCTAAACCAGCACTCCCTAAGCCCAAGAAATATCCATCTTATGGGAAAGGTGTGCTCAGCTACAATTGTACCTCAGGCCCCTGAAATCATGTTATACTCCCCCAGAAATCCAACCTAAGGATTTACCAGAACACTCCCAGCTTCCCTTCATCATTCCCTCCCTCACCTTCTTCAACTTGAGAAGTTAACTGTTTGTTCCTACAGGGCTCTCACCAGATCTTCTGCCAAAATATCCCAGACAAACTTTGAGTCAACTAGACTTGAGAAAAAAAATAAAGGTAAGTCAAATGCTAAAAACACAACACCAATGACAGTAAAGAAGTGATATAACCACAGACAGAAAACTCAGGATGAGTTATTATGATCCTGTCTTCCTTTCATTGTCTCTCTTAATAGCTCTAGCCAAAGGTTGCTGCTAATTCTCTCTCCTTCCCTCTTTCTCTTAGAATTTGTTTGGTTGTTTGGCTGAGAGACCAGAAGTGCTCAGTTCTTGTATGAGGTGGTGCCAGGGGTTTGAATCTTCAGTTTCTGGGGGCTCACACCAATTCTGTGCTCTAGCTGATTGAGTAACCTCCTGAGCCCCATTGCAAATTCTCACACATTCAGTGAACCCAAGATGATAACTCTATCCATACCTGGAGAAAATTACTATTTAGCTGCAGAATGAACACACATGAACGAACACACACACACACACACACACACAAAGTTTCTCCAAAGAAAATAAGACTGGGGAGATGATGCATCCTTATAGTTGTGAGGCCTAAGATGTATCACTAGCACCACATTTCTAAAAGGGAAAAACAAAAAGTACACTACAAATAGCAGGTTATTACTTGCATATCTCTCTCACTTAAAAGAAAAAAAAATATTTTAATAACTTAAAATGCAGGGAGCAGGAATTTTTGTATTTCTTCACATTATCAATGAGGTATAATAGCCATTTTGGCTACAAGTCCCCCCCCGCAGCCCCCAAAAATGCAACTCAGGGAGCCGAGTGGTAGCACAGTGGATTAAGCACATGTGGCGCAAAGCACAAGGACTGGCATAAGGATCCCAGTTCAAGGCCCCAGCTCCCTACCTGAAGTAACCTGGGAGTTACTTCACAAGCGGTGAAGCAGGGTGCAGGTATCTATCTTTCTCTCCTCCTCTCTGTCTTCCCCTCCTCTCTCCATTTCTCTCTGTCCTATCCAACAACAATGGCATCAATAATAACAATAACTACAACAATAAAACAAAAACAAGGGCAACAAAAGGGAATAAATAAATATTTTAAATTTTTTTTAAAAATCCAATTCAAAATGACTCAAGCAGAAAGATAGCTTGCTTTAATGACTTCATATGTGACACTAGAGATAATTCAAAAATGTGGAATAAGCAAACTCTTTCTTCCTATGCCCAGTATCTCTGATTTTGCAGTTATATCTGGGGGTAAATATAGTCACGTGGCCCAGTTTGGCAAAGAGATGAACCAGCCAGAGCTGATGATATAGAATAGCAACTTTCAGGGGCCAGGTGGTGGTACACCTGGTTGAGCGCATATGTTACAGTGCACAAGGACCCAGGTTCAAGCCCCCAACTCCCCAGCTCCCCAACTGCAGAGGGAAAGCTTTTTGAGTGGTGAAGCAGGGCTACAGGTGTCTATCTGTCTCTCTCCCCACATCACCCCTCCCCTCTTGATTTCTGAGGATCTCTGTCAAATAAATAAAGATAATTTTAAAAGATTTAAAAAAAAAAGAATAGCAACTTTCACAATAGACTCTCATGCCATTAGCTCAGATGTCCCAGGCTCGATCGCTGTTATAATCATAAATTAGAGCTAAGCAGTGCTGTGCTATGTATATGTATATACATAAAAACTACATAAGTTAGCACATGGTACCTAATCAAATATAAAACAAATAGCATGAAAGGAAATGAGAAAAATATACATGTGCTAATCAGTAATGATTTTCAAGATTTAGTGTTCCAGTAAAAGTACAAAGTTGCATAATGTATCCGACAAAATGAATGAAAACATGGTATAAAGCTGTAAGGATAGTTTTCTATGAGTAAATATAAATGCACAGACAAAATCTGGGGAAGACAGATGAGAGTAGGAAAATGCTGGTGATCTGTTTGGAGGGGATTATGAGTGTGAACTGTTTACTTTGAGAAACTTCCATATGAATGAATTTTCTACAAGAAAGGGAAGATAACATAATAGCTATGCAAAAGACTTTCATGCCTGAGGCTCCAAAGCCCCAGGTTCAATTCCTGGTACCATAGCTAAGCAATTCTTTGAGCAATTCAAAAAAAAAAAAATAGATCTTTTCTCAGTGCCAGGCGATGGTGTATCTAGTTAACCACACACATTACAGTGCACAAGGACCCAGGTTCAAGCCCATGGTCCCCACCTGCAAAGGGAAAGCTTCTATCCAAGAATTAATTAATTAATTAAAATAGTTTTTCTCTAGAAGAAAATTTTCCTAAACAAAAGAAAGTATGTATGTTTAATTAAATCAGCATGATTCCAGTCATACTCTTTCTTAACTAGTCTAACACAGTAGCATTCATCTACTTTTAGTATTTCTTCCTTGTGATAAGAGAATTCATTTGTAGAATTTAAACAGCACTAAATAAATCAAATATACTTTCCTTGCTTATCCACTGCATTTAAAAGTCACCTGATGGGGAGGTCCTCATTTTAAAAAACATTTTTAAATATTTTATCAATTCATTTATTTATTGGATAGAGACAGAAATCAAGAAGGGGGAGTTAAGCGGTGGGGCTCACTGGATTAAGCGCACATAGTGCAAAGCACAGGGACCTGCACAAGGATCCCAGTTTGAGCCTCCAATTCTACACCTAGAGTGGGCTCACCTTGCAAGCAGTGAAGCAGGTCTGCACGTGTCCGTCTTTCTCTCTCCCTCTCTATCTTCCCCTCTCCTCTCAATTTCTCCCTGTCCTATCCAATAAAACAGGGGGGTGGTAGGGGGAATGGCCACCAGGAGCAGTGGTTCCATAGTACAGGACCGAGCCCCGGCAATAACCCTGGAGGCAAAAAAAGAAAAGAAATCAAGAGGGATGGGGAAGATAGAGAGAGATACCTGAAGTTCAGTCTCATGGCTCATGAAGCTTTCCCCCTGTAGGTGGGGGTTAGGGGCTTAAACCCAAGTCCTTGTGCACTGTAACACTTTACCAGGTGTCTCATAGTTCTGCCCCAAAAGTGGCAGGAAAAAAAAAAGTGATCTGGAGATACCACTTTTTAATTCAGTCAACCTAGAGTTTTTACAAACCTTTACACTTTGATGATGAACCTTCTTTGACTGTATTTGCACTGGTACCGTACCATATGCCGATGCAAATAAGGAGTAAATTTAAAACCAATACTGAGAAACCCCCCACACTCATCTTTTTTCTTTTTCTTTTTTCCCCCCAAAAGTTTGCTGATCGGTTAAGAGGAACTGATGCAAAGAAGTATGAAAAGCTGCTTCACGATCAGCTGGTAGTATGCTTCTAACAAAACACAACTGGAAATGTTGCCAATTAGTAAAGCAGGCCACAAATTGCCCAGGCCTAAGTTTTAAGCTGTTGTTCTCATGCTAAGAAATCTTTAATATTCTCATTGAGGCAGAGTTTCAGATTATATCATCTGGCCTTTTGCCCTTCCTCGAATTCAGAACCACTGACTGATGTGTGCTATGAGCAAATGACTTAGGTGATGGCCACCACAGGCGGGAAACACCATGCCTGGGTCCAAGAGCACGAGCCAAGTTTCCCTCTGCTGACAAATTCAGGCAAAGGCTCTTTTCCATTGCATCAACACTCAGCATGGGAATGGAATGTCATAAAACTAAGGAAGTTCAAGGGCTATAGAATTCAACTAGAGGAAGAAAGAGTACAGTCAGCAAAGAGCTGGTCTCCCCAAAGACACACAACTCCAGCCTCCAATGCCCCACCCACCCCCATCCCATTGAAAGACTGAGCTGCCCTGCATCCTGTCTTCACTGCTGGTATGGCCAGCAGAAAGCCTCTGCCTCTGGATGCTCCACCAAAGCACAATTTAGTGGGTGAGCAAGAGACAGATAAGATGTCTAATAAGGACATTTAAGTCCCTGAGGGAGTAATGGGGAAAATAAGGTAGGCGAGACTGAAAAGGCAAAGGAAAGTTGAGGAACTAGGTACAAGGCACACACCTAGAATGGCTTCACAAGAAAATGCTGCTACTTCAATCCAGGAATCATCCTCTAAAAAGTCTACATGTTGTTTATTTTTTAACCTCTTTTTTTTTTTTAGTCCTTATTAGTTTACTAGATACAGTCAGAAACTGATGATGAAGGGGGAGATAGAGAGGAAGAAAGAGAAATAGCTGCAGCACTGCTTCACCACTTGCAAAGCTTCCCCCTTGCAGGTGGGAACAGGGGGCTTGAACCTGGGTCCTTGCACATTGTAACATGAGCACTCAACCAGGTGTGCCACCACCAGGCCCCCGTGTTTCCATAATTCCTAGTCAGGATCCAGACAACTCCTAGTCTCCTATTTCTAGGGACAGTCACAGTCACTGGCACTTACTTTCTACAGTAGTATTAAAGATTAGGACTTACTTTGCTGGTTTGTCTATACAGTAGTCCATCATCCACCACTACCACCACTCCCCAAAAAAAAGTTGTGCCAATTTTTTAAAATTATATTTATTTTCTTCCCTGATCAATAAGGCCAGCTGATATATTGTGACCAACAGGATACAAATGGAAATAGATGGTAACAGGGGGTTTCTAAGAAATCTCTTTGTAGAATAAGGCAGTTTGATCAATACTCACCTTTTGCTCTTTCTCTTCCTCCTACCTAAACCCAAGAGTGATGCTGGAGATTAAGCCATCCTATTGCACCTGCTATGTGCTAAGGGCACATATAAAGAATAATAGACTACAAACACTGGAATCAGGTGAGCACCTCATAAAACCACCATACAAGCTCTGGGCTGTCTACTTCTAAACTTCTTGGGACAAAAAAAAAAGGGGGGGGGGACCCACATGTGTTAATCAGCTTTGTTGGGACCTGCCACTTAGAGCTGACCAAAGAGTAAATGAAGCAAATTAAGCAAGTGACTGCTACACAGATAGGCCTAGCTCTAAAGTAAATTACTCAAAGGGCCAGGTGATGAGGCATCTGGTACAGTTCACATGTTAACAGTGTGCAGGACCTGGGTTCAAGCCTCTGGCCCAGGCCTGCAGGGGTAAAGCTTCACAAGTGCTCTTTCTCTCTACCTCTCTATTTTCCACTTCCCTATCAACATCTCTGTCTCCATCCAGTAAATAAATAAAATAAATAATGTAAGTTATTCACTGCATTCTTTTAACAGTCCTACAAAGTAGTTACTATTTGCATACCCTCATCTTCAACCAAGGATAGAAAAAGATAGCAGACTGTCAACAATACAGCCTAGATCACAAACCTGGAAAGCATTTAAAATGCTATCTCCCAGTACTTTCCCATCAATAGAGTTATTTTGTTGGTGAAAATGATGTTACTTACATAGCTCCAAGTTTCTTAGGTATAAGGAGAGAGAAGGGATGGAAGGGAGGAGAGAAGGAGATTGTGAGATTAAGAAATTACTCTTTTGGCTGAGTAAGCTGTGGTTTGTATACACAGTAGAATACTACTCAGCTATTAAAAATAGTGAATTCACCTTCTTCACCTCATCATGGATGGAGCTTAAAGTAAGATAAGCCAGAAAGAAAAGGATAAATATGGGATGATCCCACTCATAGACAGATGAAAAATAAGAACAGAAGGTAAAATTCAAAGCAGAACTTGGATTGGAGTTGGTATATTGCACCAAAATAAAAGACTCTGGGAGGAGGGTGTGTGTGTGTGTGTGTGTGTGTGTGTGTGTGTGTGTGTGTGTGTGTGTGTGTGTGTGTGTGTGTGTGTGTGTTGTTCTGGTCCTGGAGCATGCAGAGGAGGGCTAGATTGCTATGTGGATAACTAAGAAATGTTACACAGGTACTAACTACTGTATTTTACTGTGGACTATAAACCATTAAACCCCCAATAAAGGGGGAGATAATCACTCTTTGGGGGCCAGGTGGTAGTACACCAGGCTGTAAACACACATTACAAAGGGGGCCAGGCAGTGGTTAAGCGCATACACTATAGTGGACAAGGGCTTAGGTTCAAGTCGCTGCTCCCCACCTGTAGTGGGAAAGCTTCACGAATGGTGAAACAGAGCTGCTGGTGTCTCTTTGTCTCTCTCCCTCTCCCCTCCCTTCTCAATTTCTTTCTGTCTCTATACCCAATAAGAAATAAACACACACATGCATTACAATGTTTGAGAACCTGGGTTCAAGCTCACACAGTTTCCACTTGCAGAGGGAAAGCTTCACTTTAACAGCAGTGAAGTAGGGCTACAGGTGTCTGTCTCTCTCTCTAAATTTCTCTTTGTCCTATCAAGTAAAAAAGAAAGGAAGAAAAAAATAGAAAAGAAAGGCCACTGGAAGCACTGGATTCTTAGTGCAAGCACCGAGCCCCAATAATAACCCTGGTAGTGAAAGAAAGAAAGAAAGAAAGGAAGGAAGGAAGGAAGGAAGGAAGGAGGAAAGAAAGGAAGAAAGAAGGAAGGAAAAAACACCATTCTCTGTCATGAAAATAACATAGGCAAGCAAGTCAGGTTCTAATAATAATGAGGAAGAGAAGGAAGAAGTGGTAGAAGAGCAACTGATATGGGTACAATGGACGAGTTTATATCCCTATCTATGATTCCTGGTTCTGCTGACATGGAAGTAGATTTGGTGCTCTGATTCAAAATATTTGCTTAGTCAAATTTACCCAAGTCCTAGAAACATTCATCTAAACCTTCACTTGCTACTCTATAGAGCGCTTCCACACTACGATCATCATCTCTGGCATTATGCTATTCCACTGCAGAATACTGTGCCCCAGTATGGTTCCGTAGCCCCCATGTCCACTGTGGTCGATTCCAAACTATATTCCTCCATGAGGATAATTTCTGGAACCATCCGTTCCACCCCGGTTCCATGGCTGCCAGTTCTTAGCAACATCGCCCCCCCAGATATTCGTCGGGATGTGGCATCATCTAAGTTCATTTCCCTCGTCTACGCTCGACCGGACCTGCCAATATACACGGATATCTTCACCCACCCTGTCCAACGCTTGACGTCTCGTCACCCAATCTGGTCCCCTATGCCTACACTGAACTTCTCTGTTCCAGTCTCTTGGAAACAGAGTTGGCAGTCAGCTGAGGTAAAGAACAAACACCTCATCACAGACCCCTGCAAGCGTCAACCCGGCTTTGACCTAGCACGTTATGATTGGGCCCTCCTCAATCGCTATCGAACAGGCCATGGCCGGTGCGCCGCTATGTTCCATCGCTGGGGAGCCAGAGACGACCCGAACTGCCCCTGCGGCTACAGACAAGACTATGACCCACATAGTCAACGACTGCCACCTCTCCAGATTCAAAGGAGGTCTCGAAACTTTACATCAGGCTCAACCTGACGCTGTTGACTGGCTACGGAAGAAGGGCAAACGCTAGAAGAAGAAGAAGAGGCAAAGCAAATAGTAAGTTCATACACAAATTTTATTTTTCAATGTTGTTTCTAAAACACAAGTTGAAGAAGAGGTCAGTGTAGACTGTACACACAGCAGCATAGCCATATAACTGCTATACAGCTGCTTGCTACCTATGTGTAAAATACTCCACATATGATTTCATACATATGAGACACCTACCTAACCTGCAACATCGCCTTTCTTGAACACCAGGAGTGGTCAGTGAGCAGCAGTTAATTTAAGAATATTTACACTCAAAGTAGCAGAACATATAGTAGGGGTAGTATAGGCCCTCTTGATATATTTAACATCTCGTCAGAGGTTGGGAGGGAGAGGGGGAGACAAAGAAAAAAGCAGAAGCCCAATTGGGTGGTGGCATACCCAATTGAGTGCACACATTATAGTCCACAAGGACCTGGGTTCAAGTCCCTGGTGCCCACGTGCATGGGGGAAGTTTCATGAACCATGAAACAGTGCTGCAAGTGTTTCTCCCTCTCTATCTCCACCTCCTGTCTCAACTTCTCTCTGTCTTTATCCTGAACAAATAAATATTTTTGGAAGGAAAGAAGGAAGGAAGGGAGGGTGGGAGGGGGAGGAAGTGGAGATGAGAAGGGGGAGGGGGAGGGGAAGTGGAGGAGAAGGGAGGGGGAGGGGAGAAGGGAGGGGGGAGGGGAGGGGACAGGGCAGAAGGGAGGGAGGGGGAGGGGGGGAAAGCAGAGAGTAAGGAAAGTTCAAATTAGTATTACCTTCCTACCCCAAGTATTCTGGTCAATGTTTAGCAAGTACAGGGGCACTCCTACAAGTCTCAATAAACCAGACTATAGGGACCACTTGACAATAGCCTGAACCTAAAGTGAGTCTCAGAACAGGTCTTGCTGGATCTTTGGAATTTTTTAATGCAGTCTGTGTTCCCCCCTCCTCCCACTAAGACAATTAGCAAGGGGAGCAAACTTCCCAAGAAAACAGCCTAGCCAGCTATTATCCGGTCAAAGAAACACAATGTCATCCAAACATGTCACCATTCGAGCTGATCCAGTCTGAGGAGCAAAGGTGACTCTGTTCACCATTCATCATGCCATAAGTGATCCAGTGAACTTTCTGGGAGGCAATGCGCAAGACCAATAAACAGCACCACTGTTCTACAAGGTACAACAGAGATCAACTTTGTATGGTCACCATCATCTATTTGGGACAATAAATTACCTTGCTCACATAAAACAAGAGGAGACTAGAATTAAATATAAATACAGACAACTCATACTATAGTAACTCAGAGAATGGCTTCTTCCTGACATCAAGGAAACCTCCACATATCATATATACCTCCACATTTATTTACAAACTATCTGTTTGTAAATAAAACTGTCCTCTAAGAGTCTACCATGTTGAGCACAATTAATGGGTGGGGGGAACATGCTTGTAAAACAAAGAAAATACACAAACCAAAATCAGGATTAAAAATAATAGTAATAATAAGAAAACACTAGACAGCTAAACTTGACAGAGCTAATATGTCAGGAACTCTACAGAATGTCAAGTACCATATGACTGCTTTAGCACAGACAGAATAATATGAGGAATTGTGCAGTCCCCCCATCAGATGCCAAAGCAGTCAGTTCAAACTCTCCTGTACACAGTGGAAGCACAGCAAACTGCAAGGTGATGAAAGTTTCATGTTCACAACTGTGACTGCTGCACAAAGCATGACTCTGAGCAGCACATACTTAATGAAATGCCTGCAAATGAAGCCAGTGCCTGCATATGCTATGCTGCTGAGCCACCCAGCCCAGCATTTCAAATATATACACACACATATAATTCTTTTTGACTGCCACTAGGGTTATAGCTGGGGTTCAGTACAGGCACTAATGTTGGTATGCTTCTAGTTCTGCTTCTGGGAGCTAGTTCTGCTTCTGTTACATTGCTTGACATTGTGGTCTGTCGTATGCTTTACATTGGTTTGTTCTAGCCCTCCCCCTCCAAGAGAATTGGATCAGTCCTGTTAATTTCACGGGCCTGCTTGGCCCTGCCCCAAGGAACCCCGAGAGAGGGTTCCTGAGTCCGAGAGTTCCTGAGTTCTGGAGTTGGAGAGTTTCAGGGTTACAGAGTAAGAGAGAGTTCCAGTGGAAGAGTTTCAGTGGGTTCCCCAGTAAGAGAGTTCCAGAGTTCCAGAGTTGGAGAGTTCCTGAGTTCGAGAGTAAAAGAAAGAGTGCTTGCGCCACCGCAAAGAGACAGCAGAGTTCTGTTTGGTGATTAGTTTGTCTTAGTTTATGAATCATTGTTCCTGAATAAAGAAATACAACTTCCCTGCCCAGCCGTTGTCTCCGCGTCTCTGTTACCCGCCCGTGAAGCTAGCCGGCCGGCAAGAGCCTCCGAAATTTTAACAACAAATGGCGCCCACGTGGACCTGACCTGCGCATCTCTCAGATAAGTAAAGACAATTTGGCTACCTATGCACTATGGCCTTCTCTTCTGCTTGTGAAGAGATCTCCAAAGGCCTCTGCTCTTTCTTCACGAGACTGTTTTGCTGTTTCTGGAACATTTATCTCTGGACCACTCTGTGGTTTCCACTCTCTCGGGTGAACTCAGAACAGCCAGCGGGAAGAGCCAGCAGGCAGGAGGCAAGGCGTGGAGCTGCTGTTTCCACCTGGTTAAACAGCCAGCCAGCCGGCTGGGCCCAGACAACCCCGCGCACCGCGCCCGCAGCCCCGCAGCCCCACAGCCCGCAGGAGGCCGACGCTAGCACACAAGAGCCCCTAGAGCCCGAGGCCAACACGCAAGAGCCCGAGGCCAGCCCACAGGAGCCGGCTCTCCACCGCATGGCGCAGGGCACTGGACGCGTGATCCCTCCATGCTGCTCAGCCACTGCGAACAGAGCAGCAGACATGGTAGGGCCATGGGGCAGGGCCGCGGCGGCCTATCATGGCCGCCACCCCTGGGCACCTAGGCCCATGCCTTCTACAAAACTGGCCTGCCTACCCTCTTTCTATGAATTCTGGAATGATCCTGGACCCTCGGGCTCCCTGCCAAAACTGGGCACACGAGATCTCCAGCCACCGGTCCGGTCTGAAGGCAGACAAGCTGGAGTACGCAGAGATTTGTGCAGAGATCGCAACCTGCAATTCCTAGAAGTGGAGCTGTGCGGGAAGCCACCTCCGGATGGTGAACCCCCCCCCCCCAACCACTAAGACAGTACAGATTTAAATTCGTGTTTAAAATGACATGTCTTCGTAACAAAGGTTTCTCTCCTTGTGTATTAATGACCATGTTTATGTGTATGTTTAAAGTTTGGTAAACAGTAGCTTTAAGGCTAAATTCTTACTAGTCAAAGTTAAATGAAAAAGGTTTTCAATGTAATTCTCATAAAGATAAAATTAACTTACATTTAAAGTCTAAGGTAAAAATTAGTTAACAATCAATATATTTTAACTAAGTTAGTCTAAACAAAAGGTTAAATAGACTTGTTGATGTGTAAAACTCTCCATTACCTTCTCTATTAGAAATGGTAGATCGCACAATGGCTATGCTAATTATTCTCATGCCTGAGGTTTCCTCTCCGGCCCACACCTAGGGTGTGTCTCCATCTTGAATGGGTGTAACAAAAGGTTAAAAGACGTTGATATGTAAAAGTCTCAAATTCCTTCTCTATTAGAAACGTTGGATCGTGCAGTAGATATGCTAATAGCAAGTTTTGTTTCATAGTAAGTAAGTTACAGCCAGCTGCCTGTGGGACTCTAGGCCATTCCCCGCCCCCATGCAAATGCCCGTCGAAGAAAGTAGCCCCCAGAGGCAAGAAATGTTTTTTTTCAGATATGGCCCCCTCAGGCCTTCCCTTGGCAACATGCTGGTTTTTGTTATATATGTTTCTGTTCACCCCACACCCTTGATACTATAGTCATTTAGTTAAAAAGAAAAGGGGGAATTGTCGTATGCTTTACATTGGTTTGTTCTAGCCCTCCCCCGCCAAGAGAATTGGATCAGTCCTGTTAATTTCGTGGGCCTGCTTGGCCCCGCCCCAAGGAACCCCGAGAGAGGGTTCCTGAGTCCGAGAGTTCCTGAGTTCCGGAGTTCGAGAGTTTCAGGGTTACAGAGTAAGAGAGAGTTCCACAGTGTGCCAGAGTTTCAGAGGGTTCCCCAGTACGAGGGTTCCTGAGTTCGAGAGTAAAAGAAAGAGTGCTTGCACCACCGCAAAGAGACAGCGGAGTTCTGTTTGGTGATTAGTTTGTCTTAGTTTGTGAATCGTTGTTCCTGAATAAAGAAATACAGCTTCCGTGGTCTGGGAGGTGGCGCAGTGATAAAGCTTTGGACTCCCAAGCATGAGGTCCTGAGTTCGATCCCCAGCAGCACATGTAACCAGAGTGATGCCTGGTTCTTTCTCTCTCCTCCTATCTTTCTCATAAATAAATAAAGTGTTTAAAAAAAAAAAAAAAAAAGAAATACAGCTTCCCTGCCCAGCCGTTGTCTCCGCGTCTCTGTTACCCGCCGTGAAGCAAGCCAGCCCGGCCAGAGCCTCCGAAATTTTAACAACAGTGGTCTATTTACACGGTCTTTTCTGTTACATTGGTTTGGTCTCACTCCCCCCACCTCCAGGAGATTTGGTTTAGCCCTTGCTAGTTTCGGGCTTCTTCCTTCTCCCCACGCCCTATCCTACATACATCAGAGTTCCTGATTCTGCTGCCAGAGGAGAAAGATGGAGGAGCACATGGTGTGGTGATTAGGTGTTGGACTGTTTGCCCGCTCATGAATAAAAATTAAACTGCGTTCTCAGCTCAGCTACGAGTTTCTGGTCATCTGTTACCCGCCCCATGAAGCCAGAATTCTATTCTATTTGATAAGGAGAGAGGAATTGAGAGGGGAGGGGAGAAACAGAGAAGAAGAAAGTTAGGCACCTGTAGACCTGCTTCACCACTCATGAAGCGACCCCCCCCCCCAGAGGTAGGAATTTGGGACTCAAAATTGAGTATGGTAATATGCATGGTAACACGTGCACTCAAGCAAGTGAGCCACTGCCCAGACTCTTTCTACTGTATATATTTTCTAGTGATTTAATAAATCAACTGTATATTTTTATGAGAGTGAGAATGAGAAAAAATGCCAGAGCATCACTCTGTCAAATGCAATGCATAAGATCAAACTCAGGAATTCTTGCTCCCAAGTTCAATGCCCTGGGCACAGTGTCACTTCTCAACCTGCCTTACTAAACACGTCTGTAACTTTTTTTTAAATTAGTGATTTAATAATGGTTTATAAGATTATAGGGGAACTGCTCCCTACCTACCACCAGCTCCATACCTACCACCAAAGTTCTGTATGCCCCCCAGCCCCGAAAGGATAACCATCAGAGTTCGTGCAAAGCCCTGGAGGCAGCTTGGCTACAGTTTTTTGTTTTTGTTTTCGTTTGTTTTTGTTGGTTGGTTGGTCCGTTTCTTTGCAAATTTATGCTTACCAAACACTTTTAATAAGCTTTGTTTTGTGCTTACTCTTGAGTTTTAACTAAAATGCTACAAATAAAGAGAAGAGCAAAAGAAAATATTACAAAACATAAAGCACCCATTGTTTTATTAACCAGTGGTATGTCAGTATTTTCCTATAGAGTTTTGTGTGCCACTATTTAATAGGCACTAATTTATAGAAACAAAATATAGGAATGAGACAGTGTAACAGTTTTTATGCAAAGAGACTCTCATGGTTCTCACTTCCCAGATTCAATCCACCATACCACATAAGACAGAATTGAGCAGTACTCTGGTAGAAGGGGGCTGGGTAAGGAAAAGTTACAAAACACATTTTGTCATATTAGAAAAGCAACTATTAGCTCAGTACTACCTAATCAAAGCTACGCAGAAGTCATCAAAGGAGGGAGTTGGGCAGTAGCGCAGCGGGTTAAGTGCATGTGACGCAAAACGCAAGGACCGGCATAAGGATCCCGGTTCGAGCCCCCGGCTCCCCACCTGGGGAGTCGCTTCACAGGCGGTGAAGGAGGTCTGCAGGTGTCTATCTTTCTCTCCCCCTCTCTGTCTTCCCCTCCTCTCTCCATTTCTCTCTGTCCTAGTCAACAACAATGACATCAATAACCACAACAATGTTAAACAACAAGGGCAACAAAAAGGGAAAATAAATTTTTAAAAAAAAAGGAGTCATCAAAGGAGATTCTACCAAGATCTACATGCCCAGGAGCCAAGCACTGCTTCTGGTTCAGAAAGACACAAGTGATGACAAGACTCTTAGAAAGACAATAGTGGGGAGTCCAGCAGTAGCACAGCGAGTTAAGCGCATGTGGCACAAAGCGCAAGGACCCACGGAAGGATCCAGGTTCGAGCCCCCGGCTCCCCATCTGCAGGGGAATCGATTCACAAAGCAGTGAGGCAGGTCTGCTGGTGTCTATCTTTCTCTCCCCCTCTCTGTCTTCCCCTCCTCTATCCATTTCTCTCTGTCGTATACAACAACAACATCAATTGCAACTATAATAACTACAACAATAATAAAAAACAAGGGCAACAAAAAGGGAAAATAAATATTAAAAAAATTTTTTAAAAAGAAAGACACTAGTGGTCGCTGAAAAACTCCTCCAGCTGATTTCAATACACAGTAAAACACCTGATTTAAAATGACTCTTGACCAGTTTGTGTCCCCAGCTCCCCACTTGCAGGGGCGTTGTTTCGCAAGTGGTGAAGCAGGTCTGCAGTTGTCTTTCTCTCCCCCTCTCTGTCTTCCCCTCCTCTCTCAATTTCTCTCTATCCTATCCAACAAGAAAAATTAATTAATTAATGATAAAATAAAATTTTAAAAGGGTGTACAGTTTGCATATGTGGGGAGCCAGGTTTGAACCTTGACTATCACATGTCACATAGGAGCCCAACACATGCATTACAGGAACATGAAACAGTGCTGTGGCATCTCTCCTCTCTCTCTCTCTCTGTATTTCCCTTTCACCTACGTCTGAAATTAACTAACTAACTAAAGAGTCCACCAGGAATGGTAGAACTGTGCAGGCACACAGCCCTAGAAAAGCAACACCACCTTTAGCTCACCAGCATGTTAGCTGTCAGGCTCAGGCAAAAAGTCATGGTCCCCTTGTAATATACCTAAAAGATGCCAACCTGACTTCCCTGGGCAAACGACCTTACCAATGTGTCCTGGAACCCTACCTCCCTAGAGCCCTGCCCCACTAGGGAAAGACAGAAACAGGCTGGGAGTATGCATCAACCTGCCAATGCCCATGTCCAGCAAAGAAGCAATTATAGAAGCCAGAACTTCCACCTTCTGCACCCCATAATGATCCTGGGTCCATCCTCTCAGAGAGCTAAAGAATAGGAATGTCAGAAGGTAGCACAATGGGTTAAGCGCACATGCACATGGTGTGAAGCACAAGGACTGGCTGCGTAAGGATCCCAGTTCAAACCCCCAGCTCCCCACTTGCAAGGGGGTCGCTTCACAGACACCTTTCTCTCCCCCTCTGTCTTCCCCTCCTCTCTCGATTTCTCTCTATCCTATCCAACAACAACAGCAGCAGTGGCAACAATAATAAGAACCACAAGGGCAGCAACAAAGGCCACAAAATGGGGAAAATGGCCTCCAGGAGCAGCGGATTCATAGTGCAGGCACCCAGCCCCAGCAGTCCCTGGAGAGGGAGAAAAAAATGAATGAATGAATGAATGAATGAATGAATGAATGAATGAATGAAAGAAAGAAAGCTTCCACTGGAGGGGATGGAGTGTGGAACTCTGGTGGTGGGAATTGTGTGGAACTTGTGTACCTCTTGACCTATGGGCTTGTTGATCACTATTAAATCAATAAAAATAAATAAATAAATAAATAAATATTTTTGAAAGGCCTGATGGCAATAAATAAATAAATAAGAAACTTAAAAGAGGAATGAATCGGATAAGAACTTAAGATCTCTTGAGTTCTGAAAAGGAAGGAGGGGGAGGGATGAGGAAGGAGGGAGAGATGGAAGGCTACTACTGCAGCATTGTCTATATGAATTTCCCCTTTTCTGAGGACTGGCCTCACACATTTACTGTTGAATATGTATCATTAGTTGTGTTTAAGCCCAAGAAATATATTCTTCAATTCCAAAGGGTTAAAAACTACTCTGAAAAGTGGGGAGGGAAAATAAGAGGGATGCAACTTAGTGGTAGAGAACGTGGTTCACATGCATGAGGCTTGGGGTTTCATTCCTGAGACTCTCCCAAATAAAATAAAAATATATATTCTACTACAAAAGTAAGATCTTATCTGAAGATAGTCATGAACCTAAAGGCTGGAAAAGTTTGTATGAAGAGTTGTATGGGGGGGGGGGGGTCTCCATTTTGTAGATAGTTAGTAGTCCTAATTAGTTATATTCCAAAAAGCCCATGACTATACTAGTTTTTTTCTTTTTTCTTTTTTTTCCTGAGCCTGACATCTGATATGTACGTGGATCTAAGTTATTGTCTGGGAGATGATATCATGGCTGGAAAAAGGACCAGAAAACTGGATCAGGGAAGAGAGTAGCTCGAACTGGATCCTTATGCCAGTCCTTGCACTTCACACTATATGCACTTAACCTGCTGCACTACCACCCAACCCTCTATCAGGACCTCTTAATTAGTCTTTTACCTACATTCTCACCTGATGGTTTGAGAACCACCTGACAACAATGGGATGATGTGTAAATCCAGATTACACAGCAGCTGAAATTGTTTGGCAGGGCCTCATCAGAACACACCTGACTGCTCAGGTGCCTCTGTTTCATATGTGCCTTTTATTTCCTGGACTCTTTCTCCTTTCCTGCTCTACCATTGCATTTGACTGTAGTATTATACACACTGTCTCCTTTTGACCCCTGCCCTGCCCCCATACTCCACAGCTGAGGCAGCAGCAGGGCAAAAATGCTGCTGTGTAACTGTGTTGCTCTAGAGACTGGGGTCTCTATTCTTATTTGTTTATAATAGCATGTGGATATCACTAATTGTAGTGTCCAATAAATTTAGTGAGTAATCAGTAAGTTTTTGTCAATTTGAATTATTCATGTTGTCTGGGAAATAGCATTTGTTATCCTGGGAGTATTAAAAGTTTAAATCTTTTCCTTCCCTTGTGAAAACCACCTACACATAATTTTCTCAAGCATACATCTTAGCTTTTTTAATTTAGTCATATTTCAATTTTGTGATAATAGAATTTTTTGTAAATTCCTGTTGTCCCTTGCTCTGCTCAAAGTAATCTGCTATCATAAGCAGTAGAGCATTTTTACTTGTTAAAAATATTTTTATTAGTGATTTTTCAAAATTTTCAAGGTAATAGGGGTATAATTCCACCCATTCCTAACATCATAGTTCTGTGTCATCATTCTCCAGGAGAAATTGCCAAAGTTGGGGCTGGGTGTTGGCTCACCTGGTTGAGTGCACGTTACAATGTGTAAGTACACAATGTGTAAGTACCGAGAGCTTTGTGAGTGGTGAAACACTGTTGCAAGTGTCTTTCTGCCTCTGTCCCTCTCTATCACCCACCCTCTTCCCTCTCGGTGTCTGGTTGTCTCTATCCAATAAAGTTAATAAAAATAAAAATTAATAAATAAAACTGCAATAGTTTTCTCAAGGTCATAGATATGGGTTAACTTATCTGTCTACCTATCTCCATACATCTATCTATCTATCTCCAAATTTTACACACTTCATTTCCTAAGTCACACCTGTATCTATTAATTGCTTTCAAGTGTCCTTCCTTTTTTCCTTTTTCTTTTTTCCTCTCAGATAAGAGAAACAGTGCCTGACTTTCTCTTGTGTTTTCCAGATTCACTTATAGTATAAAAACAAAGATTCCTGGTGACAAACATTTAGGGTCCCAGTGGAATTTTAGCTTCTGTAATTGCTTCTTTGCTGGACATGGATGTTGGCCAGTTGATCCATACCAGATGAACCAAAAACAACCACAAGCTAACAGTGGTCAACATAAAAGATAAATCAAATCCTGCCTAGTTCCTGCCAAAAGAGAAGAAATAACACTTAAGATGCAAAGAGTAGGATGCTTAAAATTTAACTGAAGAAAAAAGAAGCATTTGAAAGAAAAGCTGTACAAAGGATATTGGTACCAGAGACTTGATTCAGACAAAACCAAGTTTTTGGAAGCTAGAAGAAGACTTATGCCCACTAAAGAAATTGAATGCTTAGCAAAATATTATGCTGCTCTTTCTACCCCAGGGTCCCTATTCTCATTTGTTCTATTCCTACTCTTTAGTCACTATTTATTAAATATTTTGTCTTGCTTTTTATCTTACCACTTTTCAGTCACCAGGGGCAGATGCTACTATGATTCTATCCTGACTTGCTTAGGCAGATGACCTTGCCAATGTGTCGCAGAACCTCACCTCTCTAGATCCCTACCCCACTAGGGAAAGACAGAAACAGCCTGGGAGTATGGATAGACCTGTCATCACCTATGTTCAGTGGGGAAGCAATTACAGAAGCCAGACCTTCCACCTTCTGCACCTACCCCATAATGACCCTGGGTCCATACTCCCAGCGAGATAATGACACAGCTGATTAAAATAGCTGATTCTATTTTAGTGAGTTGGAGATGAAATACAAAATTCTGCATTTTCAACATGCCCAGGTAACACAAATGAACTGGTTTTGGACCACATATTGAGAATCAAGGGTGTGACCGCAGCAGGAAACAAAGTAAGGAAAACAGAGGAGGGGCATGTCTTAAGGGTTTAAAGTATGACAGAGCTGACACATATCATTGCAGGAGAATGTGTGAATCTGGGGTTTGCCTGGACTTAGAAATGAGAGTCATTCGTGCAAATCCAAAAATAATTAAATAAGGGGGGCCAGGCGGTAGCACACCGGGTTAAGCACACATGGCACTATGTGCAAGGACTGACAAAAGGATCCCAGTTCAAGCCCCTGGCTCTCTACCTGCAGGGGAGTCACTTCATGGGCAAAGAAGCAGTTCTGCAGGTGACTATCTTTCTCTCTCCTCTCTCGATTTCTCTCTGTCCTATCCAACAACAACAACAATGGCAACAATAACAACAACAAGGGCAACAAAATGGGAAAAATGGCCTCCAGGAGCTCTGTATTCAGACGAGATTGGGCATGTTCAGGGTGGTATGGCCGTAGACAGGAGCAGTGTATTCATAATGTAGGCATCAAGCCCCAGCAATAACCCTAGAGGCATAAATAAATAAATAAATAAAGGAAGAAGTTAACAACAATAATAAACAATCACAACATAATACTGTCATAAAAGTTATGACAATGTGGTCTTTCAAATTAGTTTACTGTGTGCAATATTTTCAGACCTTGGTTGCCCTTGGATAATTGAAATCATGGAAAGCAAAAACTACAGGTAAGAGGGAACTACTCTACTCTGAATTATAGGTTTTCCTAAAGTTCTTCTAGGTGAGGATGGAATAAATAAGCATGGAGTAAACAACACATCAACTGTCTAAGACTGCAGGTAGTTATGTGTACTGATTATTATGCTTCTTTTTCAGAGTTCATGTCTTTATCACACATCTAGCTAGAAATGATGACTCCTCACTACATAACTCTTCTGTATCCCTTCTACATAGTAAATTCCTTATGAGTAGAATTTCCTTTCTTAACTGGATATGGGCAAGAGACTGGCTCACTTGATAATAGCCTTTTTGGTCAATACCAGACCATCTGGGGCCTTAATTAAAGAATCCTTGGATTCCCACACAAATATGATGGGCCTAGACCTCTAGTAGATCCCTCTCTCCACCATCACTGATCACTCCCATCAGGAACAACAACATGAGTCCTCCCTATAAAGTAGCAATGGTAGAGACTGCCCTACTCTCTGAAGGGTGGCTGGGTTATCCTACCCAGACACTCAAGGAACACTAGTCCTGAAATGAGTACAACCTAAAATGTTCCCAGCTGTGACCATGGACTTGTAGCTCAAGACTCACAGAGACTCAGAGGTTACACAGGCTCCTGTGCTAAATATAAATATATATGCACCCTGGGTCAGGTTGATGGGGTAAACAGTTTTATTCATAGATTTTCTTCAAGTTTGGGAGCCACTCTCTGCTCTAACCCAATTTTCTAACTTTCTAGACCTAGTCTCAACTCTGGCACGACCTTCCCAGATAATATTTTTGTCCACCCCCATGTTAGCTATTAAATTCAAGCAAAAACTGCCAAAGTAGTAGGCCCCCTAGGAATGTACCTAAAACTGACCCCCCTTTTTTTTTCTACCCTAAAATCCCTACTCTCGTCTTCTCTGTTCCTACTTTTTAGTTCATTAGTTATTTTGTCCTGCTTTATATCTTAACTGCCTTTCAGACACCAAGTTGCAGATGCTATCACGACTCCATCCTAACTTCCCTGGGCAGATGGCTTCACCAAGGTGTCCCAGAACCTCACCTCTTCAGAACCCTACCCCACTAGGGAAAGATACAAGCAGGCTAGGAGGGGTATGAATTGACCTGCCAACATCCATGTCCAGCAAAGAAGCAATTATAGAAGCCAAAGTGGGAGCACTTTATAAAACCCAAAAAGAATTTGGTTCATATTCCCAAAGGGAGAATAATGATAGGGGAAGATGACCAGAGGTTTCTGAACTCCAATTCCATCAGAACTAGAAAAAGAAAGGGTGGGGGGAAGGACATTCAGAGATGTGTCTTAGAAAGGAAGAGAAGGCAGGACAATGGGGTGGAGGGGGAAAAATATATAAATATAGACAGTAGTTTAGAAATAATAGTCAACCCATATCTGCAGCCTTGGGAGAACTACTGTTGCTTCTAATGGAGGGAATGGGGATACAGAACTCTGGTGGTAGAAATGATGCAGAATTATACTGCTTATCTTCTATTTTATAAATATTAAGTCACTAATAAAATTTTTTAAAAGAATTTCCTTATATTTTCAGAGAAAGGCACATGTTGATAAATACAAATTAAATCTCAAAAAGTAATTTCTGAATGAATATCATTTTCTTAACTTATATTTTCTTTATTGAAAATCACTGTCAAGGGCTTTTTTTTGTGTTGTGTGTGGGTGTTTCTATTTTTTGTGCCTTCAACATCAGTCCAGCTTCTTGTTCCTGCACAGGGGCATTAGGAGTCACAACAATCCATTGTTAGGATGAAGAACAAGCAGGCAGCTGTCTCCAGACAGTCTGGTTTTAATTGCTCAAATGATCCCTGGCACTGAGGTGTCCAAATTATTCCATTTAACTTCTCAGCCAATGAATTAATGTTGATCTGGGAAAGAAACATCTGGAAACAACCATTTGGCCATGGCTCAACTGCTCCTAAATTATAGCTAAAGACTTTTACTTGTTTAAGTAAAGATGATAATAAAGGAATTTCTTCTCTCTTTAGGCATTAATCTTCAATTTGTCATTTTCATAGTTAATATCAGTACATGAGCTGATTCTACACTGAATAAGTTCTGTTAAATCACAGACATGTCAGGCATACCTACAAAGGCAAAGCTTTGACTAAGTTTTAAAAATTAAGCATCTTAGAGGATCAGGAGAGAATTTACCCAGTAGGATGTATCCCTTACCAGGCGCAAAGCCTTGGGTTTGAGCAGCAGAACAACAATGTAAGGCACCCAGGGAACTTTACAAATAGCAGAATAGTGTGGTGTCTCTCTTCTAACTCTCCCTCCTGCTCTCCCTCTCTTGAAAAAATAGAAAATTAGCAAGGAAGACCATTCAGATGTCACACACACACAGTCCTTAGTTCATTACTGCACTACATTAAAAAAATAAATAATAAGCACCTTGGGGAAGAGGGAAAAAAGATTGAAAAGGGTTCAATTGATGTGGTAAACAGTGAATTTTACTTATATTTCTCTTCAAGTTCAAGCTACTCCCTGCCCTAATCCAGCTTCCTAGTCCTATTCTCAACACTTACACTACCTTCCCAGACAATATTCTTGGTCCACCTCATGTTAACTGTCAAGAACAAGCAAAAATTATTAAAGTCATGGGCCCCTAGAATCATACTTAAATAGACTTTCTAGCTTCTTACCACCCTAAAATTGCTATTTTCTCCTGCTTTATTCCTACTTTCTGGATCCTATTTATTAAACTATTTTTGTTTCTTTGGTTGATTGGTGGGTGGGTTTATTCGTTGGTTGGTTGGTTGGTTGGTTGGTTGGTTGGTTGGTTGGTTGGTTGGTTGGTTGGCTGAGTTTTTCGCCACTAGGGTTATCACTGGAGCTCTGTGTCCACACTACAAATCCACAGTTCCTCGAGGCCATTTTTTCCATTATTTTCCTTTCTATTTTGTTTTTAATTGGCAGGACAGAGAGAAATTGAGAGAGAAGGGCAGACAGAAAAGGAGAGAAGAAGACAGATACCTGCAGACCTGCTCTACCACTTGTGAAGCATCCTCCCTGCAAGTGAGGGGCAGGGGCTCAAACCCTGATCCTTGAGCGAGGTGATAAGTGCACGTAATTGAGTGTACCACTTCCCAGCCCTCTTATTAAATATTTTGCCTAGCTTCTTATCTTAACCGCCTTTCATATACCAAACTGAAGATGCTATTGTGATTCCATCCTGAACTCCCTTGGGAAGACAACCTCACTAATGTGTCCCAGATCATACCTCTCCAGAGCTCTACTCCACCAGGGAAAGATAGAAGCAGGCTGGAGGAATGGAATGACCTGCTAGTACCCATATTTAGTGGAGAAGCAATTGCAGAAGGCTGCACCCCCACCTTTTGCACCCCAAAAAGAATTTTGGTGCATACTTCCAGATAAGAGAAATGTTATGGAACGATGACCAAAGGGTTCTGAACTCCAATTTCATCAGGACCCAGAGAGAGAAAAAGAAAATGGTAAAGACATACTGAAGTAGTCATAGGTGTAGGAGTAACTTAGAAAGGAAGAGAAGGCAGGACCACAGGGGAAAAATAGGAAGAATGAAAGAAAAAGAAAGGTAGCTATAGAAATAATAGTCAACCTTTATCTGTAACCTTAGGAGAACCACTGCAGGTTCCAATGGAGGGAACAGGAACACAGAACTCTGGTGGTGGGAATGGTGTGGAATTCTTCCCCTATTATCTTATAATTTTGTAAACCAGTATCAAATCATTAATAAAAAATAATTATAGTGTGTGGTCCAGGAGGTGGCGCAGTGGATAAAGCACTGGATTCTCAACCATGAGGTCCCAAGTTCAATCCCTGGCAGCACATATAGCAGAGTGATGTCTGGCTCTTTCTCTCTTTCCTCCTATCATTTTCATGAATAAATAAATAAATTCTTTAAAATAATAATAATTATAGTGGCATGTCCGTAGACTACAAACTTGCAAGTATGAGTACTGAAGTTCAATTCACAACACCACAAATGCTAGAATGATGGTTTGGTCAACATTTATTAATTTTCTATACTCCTTTAATGCATCTATCTTGGAGAACCCAGTAATGCTTGGCATTAAAAACGGCAGGACCAACCTGTGTTGCAATATAGAGCTGTCAACAGATAGCTTTACCCCTGTACTTTGTAATTATACTACATCCTATTCCATGAAAACTAATTCTCCATGTCAATATTTTAATTTACCCTGAGCACCCCCCAAAAGGAAGTATTCAAGGTGTAACTCAAAAATGCGAATTTTTAATTTGAAAACATATTTTACTAAAGGCTGATTTATAACCTTTTATTAGTTCCAGGTGTACATCATCATAAATCAGCAGCTTTCACCCATCACTACGTGTGTGTGTGTGTGTGTGTGTGTGTAGATATAGACAAATAGATATAGATTTTTTTAGGATACATTGATTTATTTCAACAAAGAAGCCAGAGCACCATTCCTGTATATATGTGGTACAGGGGAGTGAACCTGAGCCTGTGCATGCAAGCCCCCATACTCTACCTGCTCAGTCAGCTTCCCAGCCACATAATTTTAATCAAATTTACTTATTTCCCATCCCCTTCCTTTCGGGCAACCACTAATTTGATTTTATAGTCTATGTTTGTTTGTTTGTTTGTTTGGTTGGTTGGTTGGTTTTTTTAGTTCATCTGTTCTATATCCTTTGGGCACTACATATAAATTAAGTCCAATAGTGTGTCTTTCTCTAAGCATAACACCCTCTGGTTAAATACATGTTGTTACATAAGAGTTCCATTTTATTCCACCACATTTTCTGTACACAATCATCTGTCTACAGGCGCTTACTTTCCAGCTCTTCGGCTACTGTAAATAATGCTACAATGCACTTAGAGATGTCCGTTTGGATTAGTATTTTCTTATTCTGCAAGTAAATGCTCTAACATGATTTTTTTTTCATTTATTTAATTTATTCTTGCTATCAGAGTTCACACTAGAGCTCTGTACTTGGCAAGTCTTCTATTCTCATTGAATTCTTTCTTCCCCCTGCCCTCCCCTCCTGCCCCCTTTTTCTTAGATATTGTGACACAGAGGAAGAGAGAGACAAAGGAGAGATACCACAACATTGTTCCACTGCTCAAGAAGCTTGTGCTGTGCAGATACTCCTATGTGGTGACCAGGAGCTCAAACCCAGAGAAGTGGCACTTGGCAATGTCTGTGCTATACCAGATGCATTATCTCCCAGTCCCAATTTTCTTTTGTTCTTATTTATTTATTTATTTATTTATTTACTATGAGAGAGAAGGATGAGAAAGAGACCAGATCACTGTTTAGCTCTAGAACAAAATATTGCCAGGGACTGAACCGGTGACCTTAGAAATACAAGTTCTATATGCTAATGGGCTGAAGTTATCACACCAGTCCTTGTGTTGGATTTCCATATTAAATTTCTTGGGGAGTCTTCACACTGATTTCAAATTATTTTTCCATATAAAGAACACTTCTTCATTCTTTTTTACAGTAATCACTAAGAGTAGATGCCATTTGAAGTCACAATGGTTAGCATAAAATCTTGTTAGAGAAACTAACTCCAATAAATGTCATCCCTGTGTGCTTAGTGAATGATCATAGAATGAAAGAATGCTAAATAAACTCAACAGTTCCATGGTACCTCATTGTGTTTTTCAACCACTTGAGATTACTCCAGAGAGGTACTAACAAGATCATAATGATAAAACACAATTGTCTACCATAGTAGCAATTTCAAAAAAAAATATTCAAGACTAAATGAATTTTAAGAAGTTCTACCACTTATACATGTGAAAATGTCCTCCTCCTCCCCCCTTCCCCCCTCCTCCTATTATTATTATTATTATTATTATTATTATTATTATTTACCAGAGCACCGCTCAGCTCTGGCTGATGGTAGTGCGTTAGATTGAACATAAGACTTTGGATCCTCAGGCATGAGAGTCACTTTGCATAACCATTATGCTATATAGCCCCACCCTAACAATGATCTTTTCATGTGACTGGATAATGTTCCCCTTCGCTGAGGAGGTAATACTTTCTACATTCTCTCCTTTCAGTTCTGCCCAAGTACTACTGTGTAGGAAAACTTAAATGCAAACAAAGTTTCATCTCTAATTATTTCAATAAACTATTTAAATCATGCAACATTAAAATACCAAATCTGTTTGTTGTTCCTTAATTTTCTATCACTACAATAGTAAATTAAAAAGAAGCAATTGCCAGAATTTTTATCTAAGACTTAATTGAAGATGCAAGTGTTACAAGAATACATGAGTTAACAAAATTTTCTTCTCAAGTTATATTAAGCCTCAAACCTTAGTAAGTCAGCAAACAGAAATTAGAAATTGCTTTCTGCGCCAGGCAGTGGTGCACCTGGTTAAGTGCTCACATTGTAATCACAGTGCACAAGCACCAGGGGCCGCCATAGGCAGAAAGCTTTACAAATGGTGAAGCAAGGCTCCAAGTGTCTCTCTGTCTCTCTCCCTCTCTATCCTCCCCTCCCCTCTCAATTTCTCTGTCTCTATCCAATAATAAATAAACATTTTTAAAAAGAAATTCATTTCTATGAAAGCAGGCTTCTTAAAGTGGTATGACCTACAGAATCATAATCAAGTATTTTTAGACTTTCTTCATCAGAATACAATCACTTTCTCTTAAAAATAAACAAACCAAATGTTCTCAAAAAATTCTATACTGTGAAAACATTTTGCATTTTCATTACTGTTTCCAGAATAGTGTTGTAAAGAAATAATTAGTACCTGAATGGATAGCTAATGTGTTATTTCATTAAGGAAACAGTCCATTCTGAAGTTTATACAGTTTTTATTTTATAAGCAATCTTGTCTCAGCCACACTGCTGAGAGCAATTCCTACACAATTTAGTATTTGTTGATCTATGTAAATATGCTTGAGCTAAGAACTATATATCATATTTATCTTGGTCTGGTTCATTATATTCAAGAAGAGAAGCAAACTTACTGTAAAAGAAAACAGAAAAGTTAATTCCTAATTTAATTTATATCAAAAGGAAAAGGGAAAAAAACCCTCTATTTGAATTAGTTGAAAAAAATCCAACTGACTTAAGAACATGAAACTTGGTCACACTATTCCTGGAGACATTTGCATGCTTCCTCAGAAAACTCTCATAGGACCTTTTTTTGCACTAACTTCCAGCAGCCCTTTGCTGCCTTCACAGTCACTATGGATCAGCTGAATATAAATGAGGAAAAGCAGCCAGAATATAGAAAGCTCAGCCAAGAATACTAGGACAGACAAGAAAAGAGCCCACTATTTTCAAGAAAACATCTTTTTAGAGTTCTGGGCTCCCAGAAGTCAGGCCAAAAACAGAAAGAAACTGCCTTTGGATGAGGATAAATAAGTCTGAGCTTTGCCCATAGGGGACGGTAAAAGACTTTTCTTCTACTTTTGTACCATCTGTTTCAATAAATGTAAATCAGGGATATAGCAGATTTATACTCACATCAGAACTACTTGATTTGTCTGGAGAGAAGCTGCAACAAAATTCATAATGTAAGTAATCAGGGACTTGTAGGAAATTTATTATTGTTTAGTGACCATCTGGAAACTGACAAATTACTTCTCTCCATCTACTCCCAGGAGCAATTAATGGTATTCCCAAGGAGTATCTTTGGGATAATATGTAAATATATATATATATAAAATCTAAAAACTTGAGAATTTGTCAAAAGCATATTTCATTCACCCAAAATAGTAACTATATAATATGTACTCATTAAGTTACAACATTTAAGTATATATAACCTTATCTTTTTATATTTAAAAAAAAAATTGTTTTTTTGGTGGCCTGGAAAGTGTGAATAGTGAACAGTGTTGGATACTCAAGTATGAGGTCCCAAGTGTGATCTCTGGCATCACGTGAGTGTTAATAGATTTCTCTCTCTTCTCTCTCACTCTCTAAATCTTTAACAACAGGAGGTTGGACGGTAGCGCAACGGGTTAAGCGCACATGGCACAAAGCATAAGGGCTGGTTTAAGGATCCTGGTTCGAGCCCCCGGCTCCCCACCTGCAGGGGGTCACTTCACAAGTGGTGAAGCAGGTCTGCAGGTGTCTATCTTTCTCTCCTCTATCTTCCCCTCCTCTCTCCATTTCTCTCTGTCCTATCCAACAACAATGACATCATAACAACAACAATAATAATAATAACCACAACAATGATAAAACAACAAGGGCAGCAAAAGGGGAAAAAAATAGCCTCCAGGAGCAGTGGATTCATAGTGCAGGCACTGAGCCCCAGCAATAACCCTGGATATATATGTATATATATTAATAATTTTTGTAATTAAACTTTTTAAGAAACTCAGCATTCTGTCCAAAGTAAATAACTGATAGAGATTTAACTGCATTTTAAAGTTCTTCTAGACTACATAGACTATAATCTTACAGAGAACTGAACACAGTGAGGCCAAGCTGTAACACACCCAGTTAAGCATACATAGTACTAAGCAGAAGGACCCTTGCAATAATCAAAGTTCCAGCCCTTGACTTCCCACCTGCAAGGAGGAAGCTTCATAAGAGGCAAAGCAGGACTGCGGGTGTCTATTTTCTCTCTCCACCTCCTCATTTTTTCTCTGTCCTATCCAATAGAAATGGAAAAATGGCCACTAAGAATGGTGAATTTGTAGTGTAGGCACCACGCCCATGATAACCCTGGAAGAGGGACAGAGAGAGAGGGAAAGGGAGGGAGAGAGGGAGAGAGGGAGGAGGGAGGGAAGGAAGGGGGGAGAGAACTGCACACAGCCCTACATTTGAACATTCTGTATTACCATGCAAACTGGTAAAGCATAGTTTATTGCCATAGTAAGTACTTTATAATGTTCTAATAGGGCTATTTTCTCTATGCAGTACTTCTCAGTTGTTTGGTTTTTGTTTTGATTTCTTATAACATCTCAGTGCTTGTTTTGTTCTCACCCTCCATTTATAGATAAGGAAAGCCTAGGCCCAAAAGGTCCCTTACATTACAAAGTGTCACAGCTATTAAGTGAAAAGAACTTAGTCTGATTTTTAAGTGAGAACAATCAAGCACTCTATACCTTCTTAGTATTTCCTTGTACTTTCACAGCACCTATCAAAATGTGTAGCTTATTGCAAACATGTTAAAATATCTATTAGTTCATAAAGCCAAAGCCACATTCAGTGAACTGACTGAACTCTCCAAACTATATAAACCATCAACTTTATGACATAAGCAGGCAATGTTTCCCAAATACTGCAGACATGGTCAAAAATAGAAATGAAGACCAAAAGAAAATAGAGATTGCCAAAACCCAACCTCAGCTGATGATAATTCTTTTTAAAAAAAAAATTATTTATTTCATTTTGTTACCCTTGTTGGTTTTTTTTTTTATTTTTAAATATTTGTTTATTCCCTTTTGTTGCCCTTGTTTTATTGTTGTAGTTATTATTGTTGTTGTTATTGTTGTCGTCGTTGTTGGATAGGACAGAGAGAAATGGAGATAGGAGGGGAAGACAGAGAGGGGGAGTGAAAGACAAGACACCTGCAGACCTGCTTCACCGCCTGTGAAGCGACTCCCCTGCAGTTGGGGAGCCGAAGGCTTGAACCGGGATCCTTACGCTTTGTGAGATGATAATTCTTAACAATAACAGTGTTGTTGATTATCTCAGTGTTAGAGCACAGAATTGTATGTCTGAAACCCCAAGGTTTAATCCCTGGCACTGTCATATGTCAGAGCTAAGAAGTGCTCTGACTCTTCCTTCTCTCTCTTATGTAAATATTTTTTAATTTAATGAAATTATAGCTAAGCCACCAGTTTCACTTCTTCTCCCCTCAACTAGCTACAATTTGCCTCTCTGCATCTTCCACTCCAAATGATTGCTTTTGAGAGGATCCATACTTCCTAATAGCCGAACAAATGGTCATTTCTGACACCTTTATCAGCTGTCACTGAGCAATCGAGTGCTTTATCACTGCTATCAGCACCTTCAAATCAGTACTCACAAGCACTATTAATCTTTCCTTGAAGAGATTCTCATGCCTGAGGACCCGAAGTCCCAGGTTCAATACCCCGCATCACCATAAACCAGAGACGAGCAGCTCAACAACAGTTCCATGAATGTAAGTTTTTAATAATATAAAAGAAAGAAGAGTGGTAGTTTAGAAAATGTAGTCTTGCAGCAGTAAGGTTCTGAGTAGAACAGAAGTAGGGAGGGACGGTATCACTTAAAGAGAGATCCAAAAGGAGGTCAAGCACAAAAAAATAAGAATTACAAGTAACCGTGGGAAAAAGATAACAAAGGAAACTCAAGAGTCAGAAGAAAGATGCTATAATTAATTACAGGGCAATTGTGCTCAAAGCATTCTCTACTAAGAATCTTTAAATATTGAGTCTACTTCATAAACATATTCATCAAATATTTAAAGGATTACTTTTTAAAAGCTATAAGAACAGAGGCCCTATCTAGATAAGCTTAAAACATTAGGTATACGAGCCAAGAGACAACTTATCCAAAGCAGTGCATGTTTTACCCAGTGTCAGGCCCTGGGTTCAAGCCACAGCACCATATGTGAGCTTCATGGGAACACCACAGACAACAGGAGCTCTACTGTTGACCCACCTCACAGGCCCTAAAATCACCATCTTTTACAGGTCTTCTCAACTCATTAGAAATTAAAACTTGCTCTGTCTCTCTCTGTCTCTCTATCTCTCCTCATTCCATTTCTCTTCACTTTTTCCACAGTACCCATTACCTTATCACTTACTGTGTAATGTATACTTTTGATTGTTTTATTTGTCTGTTCCTATACTGAAATATAAGCATCCCCAAAGCCAAAGTTTTGTTATTTTTGTTCACTGAATTACCTAAGGAATTTAATATGTATCTGGAATAAAACTGTTGCATATATATTAAGTGTTTTCAAAATATTCAGTTTTATTCAAAATAGGGGAGCCGGGCAGACATGGCGGACAGCGCACGGACCATCATCAGGATCTCAGTTTGAGCCCCAGGCTCCCCACGTGCAGGGGGGTCACTTCATAGGCGGTGAAGCAGGTCTGCATGTGTCTTTCTTTCTCTCCCCGTCTTCCACTCCTCTCTCGATTTCTCTCTGTCCTATCTAACAACAACGACAGCAATAACAACAATGATGATCAACAAAAGGGAAAAAAATAAAGTTTCTTAAAAAAAACTGAATAAAATAGCACCTGATATAATCTGAACAAAAAGAAAATAAACCTAGAACCAACATTTCTATTTTTTTATATCGGAGTGAGATTTAAAGTTGCCAAGAACCTTAAACCTTTCTTGTCATATAATTACATGAATACAAAAACCTTCCCATTGTTCTTGTCTTGCTCAAGTATCTTCCAACTCAGTAACTCCAAAAACATCTCAACATTCTTCGCATTCCATATAAATCTCTGGCTACACAGGTTTTCAGTGGGGACTTACCAGAAAATTGACTACACCATGTTTTTATTAACCCCTAACTCCAAATGGTCTGCTAGACCATTAGCAAAGATTAGAAACAGTATACTGACCCTAACCCTAACCCTATTTTTATGTCATAGATACATAAAAATTATGAAAATTAATTTTTTTTCCTCCTCCAGGGTTATTGCTGGGCTCGGTGCCTGCACCATGAATACACTGCTCCTGGAGGCCATTTTTTTCCCCCCTTTTGTTGCCCTTGTTGTAGCTTCGTTGTGGTTATTATTGCCCTTGTTGACGCAATTCGTTGTTGGATAGGACAGAGAGAAATGGAGAGAGGAGGGGAAGACAGAGAAGGGGAGAAAGATAGACACCTGCAGACCTACTTCACCGCCTGTGAAGCAGGTCTGCAGGTGTGGAGTCGGGGGCTCGAACCGGGATCCTTACGCCGGTTCCTGCGCTTTGCGCCACATGCGCTTAACCCACTGCGCCACCCTCCGACCCCCGAAAATTAATTTTTTTAAATTAAACAAAGTCTCATACATTATGGAATTAGGATAAGGAAAAAAATGGTGGCTATCCACTGAGGACTAAAACTAATGTCAATAATCTACCAAATGTGGAATTACTGATTTTCTGTCTAAAGCAATGACTGAAAACTTGTTTGAATTAAAAAGTTAAGTTCAGAGACATAGTTAATCATGTTGGACATGTTTCTGAGCAAGAGTCTTACCCCAGCACCACAAGGGAGAGAGAGTGGCACGGTACCAACAGAAGCTCTGGTGCTATGTTATGTCTCCCTTTCTGTGTGTGTCTCTATCTGAAAGCAAAAGCAGCTCAGCAGTATGGAAATCACACATGAACAAGGACCTGACTCTCCAATAAAGGGGGGGAGGGAGAGGGAAGGGGTGGGAGGGGGAGGAGGGAGGAAGAAGGAGAAGGAGAGATATGGATAGATAGATATGTAGATAGATATGTAGGTAGATAGATATGTAGATAGACAGATATGTAGATAGATAGATAGGGTAGTATTTGTCAATGGTCATCAATGTAGGAGACTTTGCATAACAAACTACCCTAAACTTAATGACTTTAAAAATGACTGCTTTCATGACCCCATCCAAAAATGGGCAGAGGATATGAACAGAACATTCACTACAGAAGAGATCCAAAAGGCTAACAAACACATGAAAAATTGCTCCAGGTCAGAAAATGCAAATAAAGACAACATTGAGATACCACTGTGAGAATGGCATACATTTAAAAGGACAGCAGCAGAAAATGCTGGAGAGGCTGTGGGGACAGAGGAACCCTTCTGCACTGCTGGTGGAGATGTAAATTGGTCCAACCTCTGTGGAGAGCAGTCTGGAGAACTCTCACAAGGCTAGACATGGACCTTCCATATGACCCAGTAATTTTTCTCCTGGGGATATACCCCAAGGACTCCATAACACCCAGCCAAAAAGATATTTGTACACCTATGTTCAAAGCAGCACAATTCATAATAGCTAAAACCAGGAAGCAACCCAGGTGCCCAACAACAGATGAGTGGCTGAGAAAGCTGTGGTATATATACACAATGGAATACTACGCAGCTACTAAGAAAAATGAACCCACCTTCTCTGACCTATCTTGGACAGAGCTAGAAGGAATTATGTTAAGTGAGCTAAGTCAGAAACATAAAGACAAGTATGGGATAATCTCACTCATAAACAAAAGATGAGAAAGAATAACAGAAAGGAAAACTAAAAGCAGGATCTGACTAAATCTAGAGTAGGGCACCAAAATAAAAACCCTGGGGTGAGGGCGAGGGTAGATATTCAGCTTTCCAGGGATATTCAGATCCCAACCTAATCAACACAACGAGTACCACCTCAGCATGCTTCACTTCAAACTGTGTCCAGAGACTTCAGGTGTGGAATGACAACCCTTCAGCTTCACTACTCGGGTGAGACCTTTCCTTGGATAGTATTTTCTAATTCCATTCCAGGCGGTTCACTTCCTAACAAAGTCCCAAAACCTACATATAGACCAGGTCCCATGAGCTAGAGCTGTTCACATGTATCCATAAACTAGGGCAAAATACATACCTGGAAGTAAAAGTATACAATAGTCTGCAGTGAGTCAGTATAAAGTTCCTAATGAAATAGTATCTAATTAGACTTAGATACCCTCCTCACCTACTTCCTATTACAGTTCTCTCACTCACTCCAAAGCTAACCTTAGCAAAGCAAGGACTACAAAAGCTGAATAAGAGCAAGAGATTGGCACATTTTAATAATGACTCTTTAATCACTACCAGGCTACCCCATCAGCTGGAGCCCTATTTGAGGATCGTGAACTAATTCCCACCCCATTGAAGGAAGTCCTGTGGTCGTGTTTGTTTATTTGTCTGTTTTGTGTGTGTGTTGTAGCTTTAGAAAAATTCTCATATTTTGATGACACTCCATAAAATTCATCTGCTAAGTCACAACTGCACCTGACAACAAACTTAATGTAATACCTAATATTTTCAAAAGAAAGAAATCATATATTACTAATTATTTTATTGGCTTTTTTGTGCTAATCAGTCCATTGTCTTTTAAGTTTGAGAAGTGCATATATTAGGGAAGAGAAAAAGAAAATTAAAAGGCTGAGAAAGAAGAGACATTTTATTCAAAGAAACTCAACAAAATTTATCGCCCTCAATTTCTACCTGAAGCATGATGTGTTATGACATTGGCTTTCCTTTTGACTCCTGAATACCTACTAATAAACCTATGCAAATGCAAGATTCTTCCAATGAGCCAACTGCATGAATCAGCAGTTACACCATTTCAAGCTATGATGCAAATAAACAAAGTAGAAAGGCTAAAGTAGAAAAAAGATTTCAACATTTACTCTGAAATTACCTAAATATTGTATTGTCTTCGTGTTGCTCTACCTTCTTTAGGTGAAAGATAAATGGGAAGGAGAACTCTTTCAAAAGAAGAAAGTAAAGTAGCATGATCCTAGAAAACAGCTATAAACTCATCTCAGGGGTCCCCTACCTAAGTTCTATAAAACATTTAAAAGAAGTATCAGTCATTATACTCACCCAGTGACAAAGATCCCCAAGCCAGGATGTCATGTCAGTGAGAGGATTAGGCTGAATGTGAAGGAAGTTAAAAGAATTTTTCCCAAATTTAAAGTGATTTTAAAAGATGCAGCTCAATGGTACAGTATATGCTTCACAAATTAGAGGTCCTAAGTTCAATTCCCAGTGTGTGTATGAACACACACATTAAAAAAATACTAGATAATGAAATTATTTTTAAAATAAAAAATAGCATAAGTATATGCAAGGCCAGCACTATCTCTACAGGCTTCACAACAGGAATACAGATTAGTACAAATTACACTGGCAGTTGGTAGTCCTAAAAATAATTTTCAATTCCATTCTCTTTGGTTTGTGAAATATTTACATTTGCTAAGAACATAATATTTCATAAAACTGGGAAGAAATTGGTTTATCATTATATCAAGAACTTAAAATGCATAAATTTTTCACACATCATTTTAACAAACCCAGAAAATGGCACACAGATATATGGATGTGAAACTATGTCCCTAAAATCTTATAAATTTGTGAACATTTTTATAAAGATATAATCATTGAAAAAGCATTAGTCAGGTAAGCAAATGAGCACTGGTTGAGGTAAATACATATATATATGTATATGTATATGTATATATATATATATATATGATCAGGGAAGTGACAGTAGATAAAGCATTGGACTCACTCAAGTTAATGTACTCCACTATTGAACAGCGATTTTGGATGAATTGCTTAAAATTTAGGAAATGTCTCTTAACTTCCTCCAAAGTTTTAAAGTAATACATTTACATCAGCCTCGTCCTATCTCTGAGCTGACATCCGGGAGCAGAGCATGAGTTTCTCTGTCAGGTCGTATTTATTCAGTGAAAGCAAGGCAACTGATACCTACTGTGATTTCTGGAGCAGTAGCACCTACTTACTTGATAAAAACTTTGTCAGAGAGGACCCAGTAGTGGGTGTACTTTTATGTGGAAAACTGGGAAAAGTTATGCATGTACAAACTATTGTATTTACAGTGAACTGTAAAACATTAGTCTCCCAATAAAGAAATTTAAAAAAAGAGAGAAAGAGTTCAAGGAGGATCCATCACGGGGCTCAAGGCCTGAGGTTCAAGCCTCACTCCCTACCTGCAGGGGGGAAGTTTCAAGAGTGGTGAAGCAGGATGCAGGTGTCTCTTTCTACATCTTTATCTCCTCCTCTCCTCTCAATGTCTATCTATCCTACCTAATAAAATAAAGGGGGGGGGTGAATAGTAACCAGGAGAGCTGGGTTTGTAGTATTGGCATTTAGTCCCAACAATAAACCAGATGGCAATAAAAAATTTTTTTAAAAAAAGCCTTGCCAATGCAAGTATTGGGGGCTTTTCGTCATTTGGTGAATATAATGGTTGACATTTCTGTTAAGTGTCTTAGAGAGCTCAGGAGCACTTGAAAAACTCACAGCACTTCATAAAATTGTTAGAAGAATCACTCTTGCTCAGTAAGTAATGAAAATACCAATAATAAAGGGAAGAAACACAAAACTTTCTAACAGAATGGCCATAGCTTACAATAAGTTTCATACTCCAGAATAAAAACACCTGTCAGGTAATTAAGTGCACCCACACCCACAAGGCAGAATATTCCACAGGTTGTTTTTCTTTTTTAATTATGACCATTTATTATAATCACCATCAGGTAATTTCCTAAGCAATGCAAGATCAGCATTGGAACTGAATGCAGTTCAAATGATTCCAAATGGCCATTCTAGGTGATGAGTTGCACATGTGCCTCCTCGCCAGTAGCATTGTTAAGCTTTTAGATATCCTGTGTGTTCTCTTGCCTGTGCAGTAGCATAGCTACTAGAGAGTCAAGTGCAGCCATGCACTAGAGCACAGATAATCGGCAATGCTCAGTGACATTAAGTTTAGCAGGGTGTAACTCTCATTTCTTTATCCTTCACCCAAGCCAATTTGGCTCTCCACACCCACTGTATCCCCAAGTCCAATTAGGTGACATCTACTTTGAAGCATTTAATCCAGTCTTAAAGCCTTGGTTTTTCACCCTTTTTGTAAAGCATTGGTACTATCTGCAGGTTTTATCTTTAACTGTTATAACAAAGTGTGAAACTAACTGTTGCCTCAGTCAAGATAAAAGCAAAGTGTGCTTCAAGCAAATCTTTAAAGCTAAGACTCTCCAGTCAGAGATGCAAACCCACAGACATTCTATTTGTATCACAATGCACCAAAGCAAATTATACATGTCAAAATAGAACATGAAGAAGTTGGCATATTTTAAATACAAACTAAAATTGATATGAAATAATTTCATAAAACGTGGTTTACCCTTACTATATATATAAGAAATTGCAATACCCTATTTCTTTTTTATGCTGAACATGCTCACCATATTTAGTTTCACCAGCCCACCAAACAGGCAATAAGCAGAGTCTGAAAAACACTGTTTTCCTCCACATATTCATAATCTATAGTTCTCTGTAAGAATCACTCTTTTAAAAAAAAAAAAAACTTATTATCCTTATTTACTTATTGGATAGAGACGGCCAGAAGTCGAGGGGAGGGAGGGAGGGAGGGAGGGAGGGAGGGAGGGAGGGAGAGGGGGAGAAAGAGAGAGACAGAGACAGAGAGACAGAGAGAGAGAGAAAGCGAGTGACAGAGATGCACCTGCAGCACTGCTTCACCACTTGTGAAGCTTTCCCCCTGCAGGTAGGGGCTGGGGGCTTGAACCTGGGTCCTTGAGTATTCTAATATGTGCACTCAACCAGGTGTGCCACCACCCAGTCCCCTATAAGAATCACTCTTGCAAATGAATGTGAATATGACAGTCCCTGCTAATAGGACTGAAAAAAACATTCTGTTCATTTTGAAATAGTAATAAAATTAGCAGCAGAATATCCAGAGCACAAGGTGACTCTCTAAAAAGCAAACTAGTTACCACTATATTAAATGTATTCTAAAACTGGTCTTTTAAGCATAGCAGAATCACTTTTTTTTTTTAATAGAAATAGGGAGAAATAAAGCAGGGAGGGAGAGGTTGAAAGGGAAAGAGACATTCCTCACTGCTCATGAAGTTTCCTCCCTGTGAATGGGGTTATGAGCTTGTACCCAGATCCTTGTACATGGAAACAGGAGCATCACCACCAGATGACTCCAACAGTGATAATGTAAATATGACTTTACTTATCTCTTTGGATAAATGTTTTTGAAATTTTTCTAGAACTGCCTAGTCATATAGTAGGTCTATTTCCAATGTTTTGAGGAACCTTCATACTGTTTTCCACAAAGGCTGGAGCAATTTGCATTCCCATCAACAGCATAACAATGTTCCTTTTGGAGACACTGGATTGGGCAGCATCTGTATTTTCATGTAAGTGATTCCTGTTCAAGTCTGAGCATCACAAGGGAAGGTGCTATGGCAGCAGAGGAGGCTCTGGTGCTATCATGTGCTAGGACCCTGAATGGAAAGGCAGCCTGGAATGGGCACAGGGTCCTGGTTCCATTTTGTTGAAGAAAAAAAAAAAAAGTTTCCAGTTGATTTAGGCCATTCTCTCAGGTGTAAGACACTATCTCAGTGTTGTGTTAACTTGCATTTCTCTGGTACTACAAGCATTCTTTCATGAGCCTCCTGGTCATCTGTATAAAGTATCTGCCCAGCTCTTCTCCCAGTTTTTGGTGGGGCTATAGTTTGTTGATAAGTTTTATGAGTTCTTTAGATATCTTAAATATGAGCTCTTTGTCTGGTATGTGTATTCCCCTCCCCCCCATTCAGTAGGATGTCTTTTGATTTTAATGATAATTCTTATCACTCTGCAGAAGCATTTTGTTCTGGTATAATTCCACTTGTTTTTACTTTTGTTTCCCTTGCTGCTTGAGTAGAATCCCCAAAAGACACTCTGAAGCCAATATCATAGTGTGTTTTCTGTTTTTCTCCTATGCATTTTATAGTTTCCAGGTCTTTGAACCACTTTTCCATAGACTTTTGTTCATGCTGACATATAATAATCTTGTTTCACTATTCTGCATATAGTTTATCCAGGTTAAAAATAAAAATCAAACTCTGATTTCTGCATTTTGTGTTCTTCATTCCTTTGTGAAAAGTGAACTGTCCACATGTGTAAGGGTTTACTTTCTTTCTGTACCACTGTTTTACCTCCTTAAAGAAAGTCAATGGAATCTTAATAGGGATTGTATAACATATATATAATGCTTAGAAGAGATACGTGTTAACTTGTGTTCATCTCAGAGTTATGCTCTAACCAACATATAGAAACAATACAGAAACAGAAAAATATGATCGAGCTCATGTTACAATATCCAAGGATCCCAGTTCAAGCCCTGTTCTCCACCCGCAGGGGGAAAAGCTTCATGAGTGGTGAAATCAGTACTGTGCGTCTTTCTCTCAATCTCTCTTTGTCCCTATCTCCTCTTCCCTCTCAATTTCTCTGTCTCCATCCAAAATGAATTCATTAAAATAAAAGTTAAAAAATCAGGTATAGAACAACAATGAACGAATTTAAAAGATTGATATATATACACCACATCTTTCATATCTATATCTACATCTATCTATATATATATCTATATCTGTATATATATATACACACACACATCTTATATCTCTTATACACACACAATGGAGTATTGCTTAGCTGTAAGAAAAGGTGAGATTTTGTCTAGATGAAACTAGAGGGGATGGGTCATGATAAGTGAATTAAGCTGGAAGGAGAAAGATAACAAGATCTCACTCGTGGGATTTACGAAACAAAGCAAGGGGGGAAACTGAGTCAAACAAATTCATGATCTACACTTGCAAATTCGAAGAGGAGAGGGCCTGGGGGGAGGGGGGAAAGGCAGCACAGTTTCTATAGTATAGAGTGGACAGCACTTTGCTGTAGGGACAGGCATGTTAACACATCTTGAAGAAATCTCAAATTATACATATAAGATGACACAGTCTTGGGGGGCAGATGGTGGTGCACATTGTTGAGCACACAAGTTACCAAGCAACGATCTGAGTTCAAGCCCCTGGGCCCCACCTGCAGTGAAGCTTCACAAGTGGTGAAGTAGTACTACAGGTATCTCTTCCTCAAGTCCTATTTCTCCTCCCCTCTCAATTGCTCTCTGTCTTATCAGATAAAAGAAACAGGGAAGAATATAGTCTTATAAAGCAGCGCTTCTTCAAATACATAAACAATATGATCTTAAATTTTTCTTATTACAGTATCTAGGATTTAGGAAAATGTATACTATAGTTTTGTACAGCCTTCTTAGAAGACGGTTTGGGAGCATGTAACTAAATGTTAGATAAATGTTCCTTTTCATTTAACAGTGCATGTATGCAGGGGTTTACAACTACACAGAGATACAATGAAAGAGAATAACCATGGGTAAGAAAACTGTTATAGTACAATTATATTTTTAATGACAGAAAGGGATGTTTCAAACATAAGATGTTTCCATATCATTATTTTCCAGTGTAATGCTACTGCACTGTGGACAAGACATTTCTTCATAGAGTGCCCCACATACACATCAAAAAATATTCACTGAAGGCAGAGGTGTGGCAAGTGGCTCAGTTGGTAGAGCACATGCTTTGTATATCTGAGGCCCCAGTTTCAATCCTTGGCACCACAAATCACCACAAGAGTGCTGTAATCATGCTTCTATCTCTATCTCTCTCATAAAAAGTAAATGTATCTAAAAAAGGAAAAGAAAAAAAAAACCTCCCAGGAGGAGGGTGATAACATCCTTCACTGAAAAAAACACTACTCATGGGCACATGTGAGAGAAAATAATAAAAGAGGCACCATGGGGTGGGACAGGAGACGCAAGCTGCAGAACCTGTGTGCAACATGGTTGTAATTATGTGCAAAAAACCCCAATCATACTGTGTGTGTGTGTGTGTGTGTGTGTGTGTGTGTGTGTGTGTGTGTGTGTGTTAATGAACTGAGATGGAAAAATTCTGCTCTAGAACTTGGACTGGAGTTGGTGTATTACACCAAAGTAAAAGACTCTAGGGTGGGTGGGAGGGAGGGTTCAGGTCCTGGAACAGGATGGCAGAGGAACTAGTTAAGGTTGTATTGCTGTGTGGAAAACAGAGAAATGTTATGCATGTTCAAACTATTGTATTTACTGCCAACTGTAAAACATTAATTCCCCAGTAAAAAAATTTTTTAAAAAAATCTGCTCTACCAGCTCCAATACTGTCTGAGTTTAAAACACTGTGTCTTTCTCTAGTAGTAGCCTAATTTTATTAGGTTAGCAACATTTACTTAGGAGATTTATGAAAACATAATTTCTTTTCACAAACTCTCCCTGGCTATTTTTTTCTTTTTTCTTTTCTTTTTCTTTTTTCTTTTTTAAATAGGACTGAGAAATGGAGAGAGAGATGGGGAAGACAGAGAGGGGGAGAGAAAGACAGACACCTGCAGACCTGCTTCATCACCTGTGAAGCTACTCCCCTGCAGGTGGGGAGCCAGGGGCTTGAACCGTAATCCTTATGCCCATCCTTGTGCTTCGTGCCACATGCGCTTAACCCGCTGGGCAACCTACCACCTGATTCCCTCCCCCTGGCTATTTTGAGAACTACTGTAGAACAGAGCCTTTAAAGAGCTATGAAATAATGAGGGGAATATATACATATATATAAATATATACATATATATATATATATATGGAATGAACATGTTTTTAATGATATGCTAAAGTCTTAGAAGCCCTTTTCCTTTCATATTAATGTAATGAGATCTATCCTGAACATACTAATGAAACAGACTAAAAAGACATTTAAAAACTGGAAATCAAGCAACAGTACTAAAGTATTAATTCCACAATGCTACCTTCTTGCTACAATACTTAAATAAAAATATTATCACTAACCTCCATATCTGTATTACTTGCTTCCTTTACTGCAGTTCACAGCTGGTGGCCTGCCTGTCTGCCCAACCAAGATCAGAAGTTTGGTGAGGTCAGAAGCTAGACTTCATCTAGTGTTCACTCTCCATTCTACTTCAAAAAGTTTGAGCTCATAAGAAGCTGCTGAGTGATGGAACAAATACCTAGCCCAGCACGAGTTTTAATTAAAGTGTTGCATCAGACAGACAGAGAAAAAAAAAATAGACCTTATTCATTAGCAATAATGAAAGCCAAAATACAATTGGTCTTTACTTTCTAATACAATGAATGCTAAGGCTTTTCTTCTTGCAATTAATTGTAATGTGCTTCTGGGACTGAAGGGGGTAGAGTGAGTGCCATTCCTGGTTTTATTATTCTATATTTTTAGAGACAGAGAGAGAAGGAAAAGGGTAAGTAAATAAATAAATAAATAAATAAATGAATAAATCTGAAACACTGCTTCACGCACCATCCAAGGAGTTGTGCCCCCTTCTGCCTTTGGTACTGACCAGAGGGCTCCCATGTGGTGCCAGGAGTTGTACCCAGAGCCTGGGAAAGCATGTGCCCTGTCCCTAAGTGCCAAAGCAGTCCCCAGTTTTTTTTTGTGTTTTTACTACTTTGAAACAAAGAAACAAACAAAATATCAGCAAATCCTGATGAAGTAATATCATTTTATGTGAACAGTTATTTCAAAAGGATTATATTCACATTCCTCCTTTCAAAATACTACTTCTTTTGCAGAAAGTTTACATACAAGACCCAAGAGCACCAGTGGAATTAATTAGCATATCAGTTTTTTTATGAATGAACCTAGGACCTCAAACATGCTTCATACCATTGAGTGGTCTACACAGCTCAACATTTTTATTCATGCAGACCCCCAGTGGTACTGCCCACAGTGCTCCCATATAGTGCTGGCATTCAATTCAGGGCCTCCAGTATCGTGTGCTTTAGCCCTGATACTTAATTGAGCAGGTTTAACTCCAGTCAGAGTAGGAACCACACCTATATAATTATTCGTCTGCAGTAGCACACCCAAGATCAGTACTATACCTTAAAATCACTGTTGTTGTTATTTTTATTTTTGCCACCAGGGTTATTGCTAGGGCTCAGTGCTTGCACTATGAATCCAATGTTCCTGGAGGCCTTTTTTTTCCCACTCTCCTATAGATACGACAGGTCAGAGAGAAACTGTTTCTAACTATGATTGAAAGGGAGGAAATATTCCACTGTGAGCCGTAAATCAGACAAGTATAGAGGCCTGTTGGCAAAATCATCACCATCATCATCACTGCTAACACCAACATCACCATCGTCCTATTGTCTGAAATAATATTAAGATAAAGGACAGTCATTATTAGTAAATGAATTTAGCTTTATGATCAACAAAATAATAAGCAACATAACGTTCATATATTCATTTCTGTTCTAAAAGTATCACAGACTGGTTCAGGAGATAGATCATCCAGTAGAGAACAAGGAGCTTATCATATGTGAGGCTATAAGTTCAAACCCTGACACCACCTGGGAGCTCTACAACACAAGAGGTAGTTTTGTGGATGGTGAGGTAGTACTGTGGTGTTGGTTTCACCTCCTCTTTTTATATATATATATATTTATTTATTCGCTTTTGTTGCCCTTGTTGTTTTATTGTTTTTGTCATTGGAAAGGACAGAGAGAAATGGAGAGGGGAAGACAGAGGGGGAGAGAAAGGTAAACACCTGCAAACCTGCTTCACTGCCTATAAAGCAACTCTCCTGCAAGTGGGGAGCTGGAGGCTCGAACCGGGGTCCTTACACCGGCCCTTGCGCTTTGTGCCACCAGTGCTTAACCCGCTGCACTACCGCCTGACTCCCAGTTTCACCTCCTCTTTCTATCTGAACTAAATGAATGAAAAAATTGGTCTGGTGGAACCCGGTGGTAGCACGGGTTAAGCGCATATGGAGCAAAGTGCAAGGACCTGCAACAGGCTATGAAACAGGTCTGTAGGTGTCTATCTTTCTCTCCTCCTCTCTGTCTTCCCTTACTCTCTTGATTTCTTTCTGTCCTATCCAACAACAGCAATGGCAACAATAACAACAACAACAACATGGGGAACAAAATGGGGAAAATGGCCTCCAGGAGCAGTGGAATCACAGTGCAGGCACTAAGCCCGAGATAACCCTGGAGCAACAACAACAAAAAAAAAAGGTCTGGGAGCAGCAGAAAATTATAACATGTAAGTAACTAAATTATCAATAGATTAGTAAAAGCATACTAGATTATCATTAAATAATACTGCAAATATAGTTTAATTATAGTTCATATGAGAAAAATTAGATGAGGCTACAATATTATTTTATCATTTTCTTACCAAAGACAAAATTAGATACTAAAATGATCCTTGCCAAAACAATATTTTTTAACTGATAGCTGTATCTTTTTCTTTTTTTGTATGTCTTTACTGATTTGATAGAGATAACCAGAAATCTAGAGGGAAGGGGGTGATAAAGAGGGTTAGAGAGAGACACCTAGAGCACTGCTTCACCACTAGCAAAGCTTTCCCCATGCAGGTGGTGACTGGGGGCTTGAACCCCTGTCCTTGCACATTGCAGCATGTGCACTCAACTATGCGCCACAAGCCAGTCACTTGTATCATTTGTTATAGTTCAGAATTTTATGACAATATATCACAATTTTGTGTATTATCCTTCAGCCCCCAGGGACTGGGGTCAGAGCTAGTCATCTGGTCATAGCACTATGAGTCCTTTGAGAAGATTCATGGTCATCTGGCTTGCCTCCTCCCAACTTTTCTCATTTCAAACAAACAAGTGAGTCACTCACGAATGCTGTAAGACTGGCTACTCATATTTTAGATGCTTGAGTATTTTGTTCAAACAAGCATGGATATATGATGACTATTAAAAATTAAACAGACAGAATCACTAATAGGCTTAACAGGTTGAACAAGATATTATGCAAAATATTCAAGACTTAAAAAAAAGGTAAGCTGCCCTTGAAAAAATAAACAAATAAGCCAGTCATATATATACTTGTATAGTCCGTAAAATGCATTTCACAGAATTTTCATACACCAATAGTTAGGGAATATGTGTGTTGACAAAATAATTGTGATGGGTACTTAAGTAACAAAGAGAAAATATTTTTAACTATAAAACTTGGTTACCTGTTATCTTGAGGTTCTAGTTTTAGTAATATATGAAACAAAGTCACATATACAAAGATACATGTGCCAATCAATTAATTAGCCCATATTTGACAGATTAAATGCCCAATACTAAAGTGATTTACCCTAAAATGTATATTTTTATAACTGAATATTACATAGGTATTAAAAATAATGTATTACTAGTAACAAAAAATATGGCATGTCTACATGATAATACAAGTACAAGAACAGCATATATGATGTGTTATCACTACAAATCTGTCTCTAAGCATAATAAAAATTCGAGGAGCATCAACAGCTCAAATCTTCACAGTAAATTGTAAATAATGAGGTCACAAGCATTTGTTTTTCTTTCTTAGTAATTCTTCAGTTCCATGAAAATGTTTATATGAAATTTTTTGTGTTTCTGGGGTTGTTTTTTGTTGTTGTTGTTTGTTTGCCTCCAGGGTTATCGCTGGGGATCTGTGCTGGCAGTTTGAACCTGGCGGCCAATTTTTTCCCTTTTTATTAGATAGGACAGAGAGAAATTGAGAGGGGGGGTAGAGAGAGGGAGAGAAAGACACCTGCAGACCTGCTTCACCACTTATTGGCAACTCCCCTGCTGGGGAGCCACAGGCTTGAACTGGGATCCTTGCATGGGTCCTTATGCTTCTCACCATGTGTGCCCAACCTGCACCACTGTGCTCCCCCCCATATGAAATATTCTTAAAGGTGTATCTATTCATTTCACGACCAAGAAAAAGGTAAGAGCACAGCTCCAACATATCAGAGTTCCAAGCACCAAACCCCTGTGTTCTACCCACTAAACAAGCTCCCTGGTCAATGTGAAATGTTAAAGACTAGTTTATCTGGTTGTGACTGCGGAAGTCATGTATGAATAAACCCTGAACAAATTTAAAATAAATATTGGTTAGATAATGGTTCACTATAGTGGCTAAATCATAACAGCACATTTCACACCTGTCATCCAGTACAAGGCTGTGAGATAGAAGATGCAACCTATGTGCTTGCCAACCTATCATGGGCTTTGCTCACTATCACTAAATAGACACAAAGTGACAGATTCATATATGGCAAGGAGGCTAGCTACCCAAGATAAACAAGGTAGTAGGAACAAGTTTTAGGTTGCAGAAAGCTCACATTGGAGAAACAGGCACATATGCCAATAATTACAATAATGTAATAGCACAAGAGAAGTATACACAACACACATACTAAGCTAGAGGAAAATTAAACAGCTGTCCAAGAAGATCTCAAAACACCTGTCAAAAAAGATCTCAAAAATCAGGGGCCAGGCAGTGGCATACCTGGTTAACCACACACATTACAGTGTGCAACAACCGGGGTTCAAGCCCTTGGTCCCCACCTGCAGAGGAGAAGCTTCATAAGTGAAGCAGGGCTGCAGGTAGCTCACTGTCTCTTTCCTTTTCTATCTTCCCCTTCCCTCTCAATCTTTCTGTCTCTATCCAATATCAAATTAAAATATTTTTTTAAAAAATCTAAAGATTACAGGCTAACATTAAATGCTAAAGCATCAGCTCAGTAAATAGAAAATATAACTTTATTCTAGTTATGCTGAAAATAGTATCAAGCTCCACCAGAGAAAATGGGAGGAGATCCTCCTTTCCTATCTAGTGAAAGAGTGATTTATTGATATTTTAAGGAATTGGCTCAAGCAATTGTGGGAGCTGGCAAGTCTGAAATCTGCAGAGTGCTGGGTACCCTGGAAAGAGTTGATGTTGCAGCTGAATCCAAAGGCAATCTAGAGACAAAAGGGAACTAAGTCTTTTTATTCTACAACCTTCTACTGACAAAATGAGCTGGAAAATAACTGGCACTGCTCAAAGCCTACTGATGCAAATTTTAATTACAGCTGGTGTTAGATCAAATGCATGGCACCACATACTAGTCATGCTGACACATAAAACTGAAGGTCACAAAAGTCTGTCAAGAAAGTAAAATAAAATGAAAATGTAATACATATAATAAAAGGCATTCTGAGACCCACTATTATCATTTGTTTCATTCAACTACTTTCCATCTTCCCTTTTCTCTTACCGAAGTTCAGTGTTTCTCAGTCCTCACACATACTGGCCTTACTGAGAGGAAAGAGCTTTTCAGAAATTTTTGGCTCCTGCACCATGACATAGTGACTTAACTTCCTAATGACTCAGATTTGAATTCTTTGCAGTTTTCCATCTCGATGGCATCAACCATTATCTCTGTCAGGTTAAATCCAAAATTGTTTCAAGAGACCTCACTTTGGGCTGGGAGAAGGTAATAGCAGACAAGACTTCTAAGAATGGGGTCCCAGGGGGGCAGGTGGTGGTGCACCTGATTAAGCGCACACATTACAGTGTGCAAGGATCTGGGTTCAAGCCCCTAGTCCCCACCTTCAGGGGTGAAAGCTTCACGAGTGGTGAAGCAGGTCTGCAGGTGTCTCTCTGTTTCTCTCCCACTCTATTTCCCCATTCCCTCACAATTTCTCTCTGTCTCTACTCAAAATAAGTAAATAAAGGTTAAAAAATTTTAAAATATTAAAAAGAATGGGGTCCCAGGTGCAACCTCTAGAACCACAGGTGGCCAGAGTGATCTGATTTCTCTCATAAGTAAATCATTTTTTTCTTTTTTTAATATTTATTTATTCCCTTTTGTTACCCTTGATGTTTTATTGTTGTAGTTACTGTTATTGTTATCATTGTTGTTGGATAGGACAGAAAAATGGAGAAACAAGGGGAAGACAGAGAGGGGGAGAGAAAGATAGAAGACACCTGCAGACCTGCTTCACCGCTTGTGAAGCGACTCTCCTGTAAGTGGGGAGCTGGGCTCAAACCTGGATCCTTATTCTGGTCCTTGCACCTTGCACCACCTACGCTTAACCCGCTGTGCTACCGCCCAACTCCCCATAAATAAATCTTAAGGGGGTTGGGCAGTGGCACACACACATAGCATGAAGTGCAGGACCCATGCAAGGATCCTGGTTCCAGCCCCCAGCTCCCACCTGCAGGGGGGTCCCTTCACAAGCAGTAAAGCAGGTCTGCAGGTGTCTATCTTTCTCTCCATCTACCCTCCTCTCTCAATTTCTCTCTGTCCTATTGGGAGGGGGGAAAAAAGCTGTCAGAAGCAGTGGATTTGTAGTGCCAGCACCAAGCACCAGAAGGCAGGAGGCAAAAAAAAAAAAAAAAAAAAAATCTTAAAAATAGGGCTGGTGAAACAGCTAACTTGGCTAGTGCACTGTTTTGCCATGTGTGCAACCAGGTCAAGTGTAGCCCCCAATGGATTGGAAGAAACTTCAGTACTATGGTCTCTTTCAGCCTCTCTATACCTCTTTGCCATGTGTCTATCTAAAAATAAATAGGTACAAATTTAAAAAAATAAACAGAAATAAATCATAAAATAAAAAGGAACTGCACTTCCCACATCTTTCTGAATATTCCCAGTGTTTGAATATAAAAGATAATAAAAATTAGCAACTAATCTGCTCCTTCTCCTCTCTTAATTTTTTTTCCTCCAGGGTTATTGCTGGGGCTCAGTGTTGGCGCTACAAATCCACTGCTCCTGGTGGTAATTTTTTTTTTACTACTATTTTATTTGATAGGACGAAGAAATTGAGAGGAGAGATTTAGATAAGGAGAGAGAGAGACATCTGCAGGCCTGCTTCACTGCTTGTGAAACATCCCCCTCTGTGGTCTTAACAGGTGCACCACCACCAGGCCCCCTGCTCCTCTCCTTCTTGACTTTACATCATCTCTAGCCAGTACTGTCATTCTACAGGTTGCTTGCTTCAAACGTGTTCAGAATTTGGGGTTCCTGTTTGTCACTTGCTTCTTCTCATCAATAACAAGCACAGTGCCCAGCACACCCTTCTCTAAAAGCAGTTAGTTGAATGACAGAATGGATTCAGAACCAATTCTAAAATCTATTCCACAGTATTATCTCCATTTTTCCCCCTTGCTATTGTTACACAAACATAAGCAAAATCTGAGCCTGGGAAATTAGTTCATTGCCTCAAACATTTCTGCTGCCAAAAAAAAAAAAAAATGCCATTGGGCGGCCAGGGTTTGCGCACCTGGTCAAGTGTACATTTACAATGCACCAGGACCACGGTTCAAGCCCCTGGTTCCCACCTACATGAGGAAAGCTTCATGAGTGGTAAAGAAGTTCTGTATGTGTCTCTGTGTCCCTCTTTCTCTCTATCAACCCCTTCCCTCTCAATTTCCGGCTGTCTCTATACAATAAATAAAAATAATACCAAAAGATATAAATAAATAAAAATTTTCTACTGAAAAAGTAAAAGTAAAGGCAAACTGAAGGTAAGTATGTGCCTTCATGTCAGAAGTGCTGGGTTTGACCCCAGTACTGCTGATTACAGAGAAATACATATATATATTTTGTTCTCTCTCTCTCTATTTCTCTCATAAAAATAAAGTAGTTTCTGGGGAGATGGCTCAATAACAGAACAGACTTGAATGGTCCTGATTTATTTCCTTGACACTGCATATGCTATAGTTTATGTTGCAGTTTACTGTTGCTATTTAAATAGGCTAAAAATTATGAATCTTCCACAATTAAATTTAGGGAGCCTGGCAGTAGCGCAAGGACTGGCGTATGGATCCCAGTTCGAGACGCCAGCTCCCCACCTACAGGGGAGTCGCTTCACAGGTGGTGAAGCAGATCTGCAGGTGTCTATCTTTCTCTCCCCCTCTCTGTCTTCCCCTCCTCTCTACATTTCTCTCTGTCCTATCTAACAACAATGACATCAATAACAACAACAATTACTACAACAACAAAAAACAATGGCAACCAACAAAAATGGAAAAATAAATTAATTAATTTTTTAAAAAAACAAATAAAATTAAATTTAATCATGAAAACTAAAAGACCAGTAAATGTAAGAAGAGAATAAAAATAGCAAACTATTTTGCTAATTTTATTTTCTGCACTAAGAGATTTATCAGTGTCTAGTTTTTGTACCTGAATTTTATATTTCATCTACACATTGTATGTTTTTGGTATGTTGTCACTTGTCTGTTGATAAACATTCTAAAGTTCTATTTAAAAAAATGAGAGTTCAGCTCTGCACATTAAAGGCTTTTGGCCTCTTTTTCTACCAGTGTAGTCTTTCAAAATAAGAAACCAACTCTCACAAACCTTTGACCTTGGGGGGAAAAAATCATTGACATTGCTACTAACTAGAAAAACATGTTGAAACAGAGTGCATTTAATTTCTCTTCTAAATAATAGCTAAAGAATTGGTAATTGATACTATGAGCTGACATATATATATAGTGTATACCCTCCATCTATTTTTTTTTTTTTGTCACCAGGGTCATCACTGAGGCACTATGAATCCTCTACTCCCAGCAGCCATTTTTCCTTTTTTTTCCCCCCTTCTTTCTAATTTTTGATAGGACAGAAAGAAGTTGAGAGAGAAGCAGGAGACAGAGAGAGGGAAAGACAGTCAGTCACCTGCAGACCTGCTTCACTGCTCATGAATCTGACTCTCTGCAGGGTTTGGGGGTCAAACCCAGGTCCTTGCGCTTGGTATTATGTTTGCTAAACTGAGTGTGCCAGTGCCCCATCCCAGACTTTTTTTTTTTTCCATCCCAGACTTTTTCTTTTCTTTTTTTTTTAGCAGCATTGCTTAGCTCTGGTTTATGGTGGACCCCATAGGTGATAGATGAGGTGGCCTTGTATTGGTCAAAAAGGCCATCAGGAAGTAGCTGCCTTTCTTTTTTTATTATTTATTTTTTTAATTAATTTATTTTTCCCTTTTGTTGCCCTTGTTTAACATAGTTGTGGTTATTGTTGTCGTTGTTGTTGGATAGGACAGAGAGAAATGAGAGAGATGGGAAAGACAGAGGGGGAGAGAAAGACAGACACCTGCAGATCTGCTTCATCGCTTGTGAAGCGACTACCCTGCAGGTGGGGAGCCGGGGGCTTAAACCGGGATCCTTATGCTGGTTTGTGCCACGTGCACTTAACCCACTGCGCCACTGCCTGACTCCCCTTCTTCTTCTTCTTCTTTTTTTTTTTAGCTGATATGTTATAATTTTCTAATGCAGTATACAATCTAGCTTTACAATAAAGGACTTTGTAAAGTCAAATGTTACCATTTTTAGTACACTATTCCACTCTGACTTCATTCTTTTACTTGTGCTTCCTGTAAGTTTAACATATTATTTTCTAGCATATCAACATATGCAGTTATCATTACTTTAAGACCTCCACACCTACTTGTCACCATACAGATCATTATTAGAACCAGGATTTATATAATATGTAGATGAAAGTACAGTCAGTTAGAACCAAACTGTCAAGTCAAACCATCGACAAGTTACCTTGCATTTGATGGCAAAATCTCTCACAGTCAACTAAAAGTGTGGAAGTGCAGTGAAGAATTTACCCAGCACCTTAGGATCTACTTCAACTATATCCTTTTCAGGTTTGTTTGCAGCTCAAGGCCCTTGCACATCTTTGATTTTATGTCATTCCATCTGCTTTTTCATTCAAATAGAGAGAGATGAAGAGAGCTATCATAGCACTGGCATTTCACCCATAGCCACCTTAGCATTCCCATGTGGTACCAGGGAGGGTAGCTGGGTTGCATGCATGTAGGCATATTTTTCTCTCTTTCTTTCTTTCTTTCTTTCTTTCTTTCTTTCTTTCTTTCTTTCTTTCTTTCTTCTTTTTTTTAATGTAGTTAGGGGGATGAAACCAGGAAATAGTGCCTGTGTTTATCACTGAGCCACCAGCCTAGTCCAATGTTTATTGTGTTTTAAAGAAAGAGGGAGAAACACTTTAGCACTGATCCACCATCCATGGTGTTGTGTTCCCATGCTGTTCTCACACATAGTTCCACCACTTAACTGAGGACCTGACACAAGGCAAAGCATTTTACCAGTCACCTCTCAAGGCTTCAACCCTATGCCATTAAGAGAAATATATGACCTGACTTTTCTTCTCTTTTCTTTATCATGAGAATGAGAGAGACCAGAGGATTGCTCTATCATATGTGGTGCCAGGGATCAAACTTGGGACCTCACACATCCAAGGAAGGTATGTGCTCTACCCACTAGCCACCTCCCCAACTTCAACCCTTTCTTTACTTGTTTTTCAATATCTATCTCAATTTTCTATTTTACTCCTTACAGACTTTTATTTCCCCTCCAGGGTTACTTCTGGGGCTCAGTGCCTGCACTGTTAAACCACTGCTCCTGGAGCCATTTTTTTTATTTGTTGGATAGGACAGAGAGAAACTGAGAGAGGAGGGGAAGATAAAGAGGGAGAAAGATAGACACCTGTAGCCCTGCTTCACTGCTTGTGAAGCAACCACCCTGCAGAAGGCTCAAACTGAATCGGGATTCTTGTGTGGGTCTTCCTTCATACTATGTGCACTTAACCCGGTGGGCTACCACCTGGCCCCCCACTTAGACTTCTTTACTGGAACAGTAATTCTTTGTTCTAGTCAAATATCTGTGGTTCCTCATTTTCTTTTAAATTCAGCACCACACTTTCCTACTTAGTAACAAGTCCCTTTCCATTTAAATTCCAGGTTCTCTCTTTCACTAATTCCCACTACATGTATTTAACATATGCTGTGTCTGGCTGGGAATGAAATCGTTTATAACACACTACCAGTGCACTTGATCTGCAAAGATGCATACAGTGAAGTACAAACATAAAGTGATATGCAGGGGGCTTGGCGGTAGCACAGTGGGTTAAGCATATGTGGCACAAAGCACAAAGACCAGCTAAGGATCCTGGTTGAAGCCCCCAACTCCCCACCTGCAGGGAGTCACTTCACATGCGGTGAAGCATGTCTGCAGGTGTCTATCTTTCTCTCCCCCTGTCTTACCTCCTCTCTCCATTTCTCTCTGTCCTATCCAACAACAATGACATCAATAACAACAACAATAATAATAACCACAACAACATTAAACAACAAGGGCAACAAAAAGGGGGGGGAAGTGATATGAAGATGCTCTAAAGTGGATAGGTACCATGTGAAAAGGCAGAAGAGGAATCAGCAGGTTATTCTGCAACATATATTAAATATCAACTCTTAGGGCCAGCAAGAGGTTGATGCACTTGGTTCAGGCAACATAACAGTGCATGAGGCTTCAGACTCAAGCTCCTGACAGAAGGGATGCTTCACGGGCAATGAAGCAGTGCTACAGGTGTCTCACTCACTTCTCTCCCTCTCTATCACCACTTTCACTCTCAATTTCTCTCTGTCTCTACCCAAAATAAGCAAATAAATAAACAAGCTCTCTGGAAGAGCCAGTAGAATGATAAATTGTAAAGGAAAAAGAAGAGGGGAAAGACAGACCATCAGCCAGAAACAGCAATTATAATGGGGGTGGGGAGCGTCATCAAGGAATCAAAACACTTTATGTAACTAAAGATTTATAAAAAGCCATCCACTATAACTAAAGATAATTCACAAGTCACATCTAATATAATAGAGATTATGTGGTCTGGGAGGTGGCGCAGTGATGAAGCTTTGAACTATCAAGCATGAGGTCCTGAGTTCGATACCCGGCAACACATGTTTCCTCCTATCTTTCTCATTAATAAATAAAATCTTTTAAAAAATAGAGAGGGAGTCGGGCGGTAGCACAGCAGGTTAAGCGCACGTGGTGCAAAGTGCAAGGACCGGCTTAAGGATCCGGGTTCAAGCCCCTGGCTCCCCACCTGCAGGGGAGTCGCTTCACAGGCGGTAAAGCAGGTCTGCAGGTGTCTGTCTTTCTCTCCCCCTCTCTGTCTTCCCCTCCTCTCTCCATTTCTCTCTGTCCTATCTAACAACGACAACATCAATAACTACAACAGTAGTAACTACAACAACAATAAAAAAACAAGGGCAACAAAAGGGAAAATAAATAAATAAAAAGAAAAATAAATTTTAAAAAAATAGAGATTAGGGAGTCGGGCTGTAGCGCAGCGGGTTAAGCGCAGGTGGCGCAAAGCACAAGGACTGGCATAAGGATCCCGGTTCGAACCCCGGCTCCCCACCTGCAGGGGAGTCGCTTCACAGGCGGTGAAGCAGGTCTGCAGGTGTCTATCTTTCTCTCCTCCTCTCTGTCTTCCCCTCCTCTCTCCATTTCTCTCTGTCCTATCCAAAAACAACAACAACAATAATAACTACAACAATAAAACAACAAGGGCAACAAAAGGGAATAAATAAATAAAATAAATATTAAAAAAAAAAAATAGAGATTAATTAAGCCACATACATATAAACATATATCCATTCTTTCTCCCTCTCTCCCTTTTATTATCTTTTCTTCTCTCTCTCATCCCTCTCTCAGGACTGATATATCTAGATCTATAACTTTCAAAGTAATGATACTGAGATATGTATTCCAGGAACAAGTCTAGAAACTCTCATTCTATGTCAAAATTATAAAGTACATGAAGAGCTTAAGCACTCACCTTATCAACAAATTCACTGTCACAATAGTTTTCACAAAGTTTTAGAAACAATTTTTTGTTTTGTTTATGCAAATTTATGTGTATCAGTTTTCTAGATTCTACATGTGCAAAACCATGTGGTAGTTGTCGTTCATCTCTATTATTATTATTATTATTATTTTGCCTCCACGATTATTGATGGGGCTCAGTGCCTTCACATGAATCCACTGCTCCTGGTAGCCATCTTTTTTTCCATTGTTGCTGTTGCTGTTGGATAGGACAGCGAGAAACTGAGAGAAGAGGGGAAAACAGAAAGGAGAGACAAAGATGCCACAGACCTGCTCTACTGATAATGAAGTGACCCCCCTGCTCAAATCAGGGGGCTCAAGTCAAGATCCTTGTGTAGATCCTTGCACTTCATACTATGTGCACTTAACCCAGTGCCCTACTGCCTGGCCCCTTCTTTACTTATTTCTATAAGCATAGTCACCTCCAGTGATATTATTTGTTAATGGTAAATTATTCATTGTCTTTGGAAGGTGGGAAGGTGGGAACACAGAACCTTGGTGGTGGGTGAGGTGTGGAACTGTATATTGTAATCTTACAATCTTGTGATATACTATTAATCATAATTTTTAATAGATTAAAAAAATGCTGTCATATAACTGTAGGCTACTTCCAAAAATAAAATCCACTCTCCTCAAATGACAGCTTTACCTGGCATTATTAATAACACTAAGCAGAGAGGTCCAGGGAGTTTCACTGCATAATGGCTTGGAATGGTAAAAATTGAAAAACAAAATATCAATGGACTGACAAAGGAGAATGGCTAAGCAAATCATAATGTTCATACCACAGAAATTAGAATAATCATGGAGAAAATATAGTGAATTTATATTAACAGAGATGGAAAACAGTAAGACTTACTGTTATGAGAAAAAGAACTCACGGCACAATAACTTTTTAAATGAGAAAAATGTGTGAAGGGGTGTCGACATACAAAAAGGAGACTGTGAGAACAGACACTAAGATGTTGAATCTGATTAACTTTGAAGAAGGGAACTCTGAAGACTGATGAGTGTGGGGAATAAGATCCTGTAACACTGGAATCGTTTCAATGAGAATTTAATCATACAACTAACACCGGGATACAAAAGCAATAACATGAATGTGCTAAAAGATTACAGAGTCATTTTTTAATTCAATAATGTTTTTAGCAATACCAGCAGTACTAGATTAAACACACATTCTCACAATGTGACTATTATGAAAAGAATGCTTTTAGTGAACATGTATAGAACATTTTACTAAGTCTTATCAAATGTCAAACTGCAATGCCTATTCATTTGCAACCATTAGTGTTGCAGTGCTATGTTCCATAAGGAAGACTTGGTGTCTTCATTACTACCGCTGTCAACATCCCTTTAATATAGCAATTCCTCAGCAAAGGCAGAGAACTAAACTGTCAACTCTAAGTGGAGGAACAGGCAAGCAGAGTCTCACTTTTTATTTTTTTTTAAAGATTTTATTTACTTATGAGAAAGACAGGAGGAGAGAGAGAGAAAGAACCAGACATCACTCTGGTACATATGCTGCTGAGGATAGAATTCAGGACCTCATGCTTGAGAGTCTAATGCTTTATCCACTGCGCCACCTCCCAGACCATAGAGTCTCACTTCTTTAACAGTACCAGCATAACAAACAAAAAAAAGTAAAACTTCAAATGCCTATCCCTGAGTTGTTGAGGGTTCAGTCACATAATGACTTTCAGCATCAGTCCTTTAGCTGAAGGCTTTCCATGGGTAAAAACATAATTCTTGGCTGGGGAGAGAACATAATGAATATGCAAAATACTCTCATCTCTAAGGCTTTGAGGTCCCTGGCTCAATCCCCAGTATCACCATAGACCAGAGCTCTCTCTCCCATTAAAATAAAATTATACGCACACACACATATAACATTATTCTTATTTTAAAATAATTGAGTGGTGATATAACAATGGTTTATAAAATTATAAGATTTCAGTAATGGGGCAAGGCACTGGCGCACCCAGTTGAAAGCACACATTGATGTGCACAAGGACCAGGGTTCAAGCCTCTGGCCCCCATCTGGGGCAGGGGAATCTTCACAAGTGTTGAAGCAGTAGTGCAGGTGCCTCTATGTCGCTCTATATTTATCTCCCTTTCCCCTCTCATTTTTCCTCTGCCCTGTTAAAATAAATAAACAAACAAATGAAAAGGAAACATGGCTACTGGGAGTGGTAAAGTTTTCATACAGGCACTGAGCCCAAGCAATGACCTTGGTGGCAAAAAAAAAAAAAAGGATTCTGGGGTATAGGATGTGTGTGTGTGTGTGTGTGTGTGTGTGTGTGTGTGTGTGTGTGTGTAATCACTTCACTACCACCAAAGTTCCTATGCCCCCGTTTCCCTATATTACCCACCATGATTGTCACAGTCTATGAGATGCTTAGTATACTTTTGCTTTAATTTTGTTTATTTGCATTATCTATATCCCACATATGAATGAAATCATCTGATACTATTTGTCATAATCAGTCCATCCACTGTAAATATATACTCTGCCACATACATCACTGTCCTTCTTAATAAAATTAAAAACATTTCTCTCCACAATACAATTGGTTAGAGGTAAAGGAAGAAAAAAAATTTTCAATGAAGCAACTGCTGGCACTATTAGAAAAAATAGTGTTAAATCGGAAAACTTCAACAGTAAGAATGGCATCCTAGTATTTGGGAAAAGAAAATGAAACACTTGGGAGTCAGGCAGTAGTGCAGCGGGTTAAGCGCATGTGGCGCAAAGCGCAAGGACTGGCAGAAGGATCCCGGTTCGAGCCCTGGGTTCCCCACCTGCAGGGGAGTCGCTTCACAAGCGGTGAAGCAAGTCTGCAGGTGTCTATCTTTCTTTCCCCTTCTCTGTCTTCCCCTCCTCTTTCCATTTCTCTCTGTCCTATCTAACAACGACAACAACAATAATAACTACAACAACAACGACAAGGGAAACAAAAGGGAAAATAAATAAAAAATAAATATAAAAAAAAATGAAACACTGATCAACCTCAAAAGGGAAACAAGGTGAAAACAGATGAAAAAATATTAAGATAAGATAATTTGATGGAGCAGTCAGAAAAGTTTAACATCTGAAAATAAAGACAAAAAAATCAGGAGAGGATGTATTTTCAAATATATATATATTTATTTATTACCAGAGCACTGCCCCGCTCTAGTTTATGGTGGGGCTGAAGAGATAGCTCCATGAATATAGTACAGGACTTGGTGATTTCGAAGCCTAAGATTCAAGCCACACTGACAATGTACATACCTGTGTAGTACTCTGGCCTTTCTTTCTCTCCCACTCATGAAATCAACATTTTTATTAAAAAAAAAAAAATAGCTGAGCGGAGGGGAGATAGCGTAATGGTTATGCAAACAGACTTTCATGCCTGAAGCTCCAAAATTACAGGTTCAATCCCTTGCACCACCATAATCCAAAGTGGAAAGAAAAGAAGGAAGGAAGGAATGGAGGGACGGGAGGGACGGGAGGGAGGGAGGGAGGAAGGAAGGGGAGGAAGGGAGGGAGGGGGGAGGAAGGAAGAAAGGGAGGGGGACATGGAAAGAGGGGGGACACGGAAGGAGGGAGGAAGGAAGGGAGGGAGAGAAGGAGGGAGGAAGGAAGGGAGGGAGGGAGGGAGGGAGGAAGAGCGAGCAAGGAAGTAAAGGAGGAAGGGCTTTCTAGTCACCACCAGAATTGAGGGGTTCCACATGTCATAACTGGAAACATGGCAAAATCCATCCAATTGAAACTTCTGTTCTACTGTATAGCAAAAAAATTAAGGAAGATAGCACATGGTTATCACTCAGCACAACACAATTTCTCTTAGAAAAGACTGAATGGAAATTTATATACTTGAGACATTCTAAAGAACAGGGAAAGAAACGGATAAAATGTCAATGTCTGGTCAACCTCAATGTTTTCAGTTCTCTTCTAGAATTTCATTCACTCATCAGTCCCAACTAAATCAAAATGCAGAACAGTTACAAGAAAAAAAAAAAATTCCAGACTATTTAGTTGCTAGCTCAAGGAGTGCATTTTTTCTATCATCTTCTCTACTTTGATATCCTCTTTTTTTTTTTTAAGAATGAAAAAAAAAAGTTTATTTGCATCTGTCATTTGTAGATTTGCTGTTGTCCAGGATAGGAGAAATAAAGGTCAGTACCTTTGCCAAGCTTTAAAACTTAATATTCTGAAATAAGAGGAGACAGTACATCAAAGAGCTAAGAGTAGGGTGTTGTATAAAGAACAAGAACACAAGAGTTCTTGGAAATTAAAACCCTGTCGCCTCAAGTAAAAGGAGAGGAAGAGATGGATGGAGAAAGAAATGTTTCAGGCTGGCAAGAGGGAGCCCACACTGTCATGCTCATAACCTAGGTTCCAGCCCAGCCTCCACTCCACTGGGAGCAAGCTTTGGTGCTGTCACTCTCTTTCTCTCTAAAAGTTGAGCCAGGACAATGAAGAAAAAAAGCTTTCAACACTAAATATTGGAAACTATGAGACTGAAAAATCAAAATGTGCCATATCTTCAAAATAGAAAAGATAAGGGTTTCCTTGCATGGCAAAACTACCAAGTAAGTGTGAGGATAGACATGTGAAAAATATGTGAAATGCCCACATTACAATCTTGCTTAGAAATGTAACAGAGGCTGGGAGTATGGATCGACCAGCCAACACCCATGTTCAGCAGTGAAGCAATTACAGAAGCCAGACCTTCCCCCTTCAGCACCCCATAACAACCCTGGGTTCATACTCCCAGAGGAATGAAGAATAGGAAAGCTATCAGAGGAGGGGAGGGGATACGGAGTTCTGGTGGTAGAAAGTGTACCCCTCTTATCCTATGGTCTTGTCAGTGTTGCCATTTTATAAGTAAAAATTTTTAAAAAGAAAAAAAGATAAAAAAAAAAAAACGTACCAGAAGTTGAGCAGCACCAAAATGAGGAATGAAGAAAAGGAGATGGGTATGAGAAGAGAGGTTATGTCTAAGAGAAAACACTGGAGGTCAGAGTAACAAGTCACACAGCAGCCAAAAACAATCAATCTATATTAGGTCAGAGAGCTCTGGGAAAAACCTTCTTAGGAAAAGTTCAAACTGACAGACATTTATTTATTTATTTATTTATTCTTTATTTATTTATTTCAGAGAGAAAGAAGCCAAACAGAGAATTGCTCGGCTCTGGCTTAGGGTGGGTGCTGGGGACTGAACCTGAGACCTGGGAGCCTCAGGTGTGAGTCTTTTTGCATAACTATTATGCTATCTCCATAACCCCTAAACTAATAGAATTCTTTTTTTTACGTTTTCCTCTTTTTTTTTTTTCCTCCAGGGTTATTGCTGGGCTCGGTGCCTGCACCATGAATCCACCGCTCCTGGAGGCCATTTTTCCCCCTTTTTGTTGCCCTAGTTGTTGCAGCCTCGTTGCAGTTATCATTGCCATTGTTGACGTTGCTTTGTTGTTGGGTAGGACAGAGAGAAATGGAGAGAGGAGGGGAAGACAGAGGGGGGGGGAGAGAAAGATAGACACCTGCAGACCTGCTTCACTGCCCGTGAAGCGACTCCCCTGCAGGTGGGGAGCCGGGGGCTCGAACCGGGATCCTTACGCCAGTCCCTGGGCTTTGCGCCACGTGCGCTTAACCCACTGCGCCACCGCCCGACCCCCAAACTAATAGAATTCTTATGAGCAAAAGAAGATATTTAAAGGGTAGAGTTTGAGGGGTACGATAACAGCAAACATACAGAAGCACGTATATCATGCCAGAGATAGCTCACAGAATAGGGCACGTCTTGCCATGCACACAGTCCAGGCTTGAGCCCCAATATCACATGTCAATGTCATGGCACCAGAGGAAACTCTAGTACTGTGTTATGTTTATCTGAATCAAAGGATTGGCCCAGAGATGGTGAGACTATGCATGCACAGCACCTCACTCACACATATACCAAAAAGGAACGTTATCTGTGGCAGAAGGGGGTGGAAAAACAGGTATATAAGCAAAAGAAAAATAATCACTTTTGAGGACATGGTTCTCCTCTGAATAGTGTACACTGTCATAATATCATAAACACTGATTATTGAACTAAACAAAACCACAACGTTTTTGTGGGTTGGATGGGAGAAATATATACTTAGTAGAAGATAGAGGTAATGGGAAACAGGCAAATCCTCACATTGAGAAGTCAACAGATTAATACCTAAAACTAACACACACAGACACACACTAGAGGACAGAGATAGCCTGCCTGTTCAAATACACCATTTACTATAGTAGAGTGGGGTCTTGGGTTTAAGCTCTAGCACCACAGTGGATCACCATGGAAGACACTAGGGTGTCAAATGGATAGTGGAGCAATGCTGAGGTACTTCTCAGTCTTTCCCTGCCCATAATATCTCTCTGTCTCTCTCTCTCTCTCTCTCTCTCTCTCTCTCTCTTTCTCTCTCTCTCTCTCTCTCTCTCACACACACACACACACACACACACACACACACCCCACATACAAATAAAACCAAGGAGGTCATCTAGCAATGGTATCACTCACGTGCAAGGAAGTCCTAAACCCATTCCCTTAGAGCAAAGGGGTGAGAAGGAAGAATGAAAAAAAAAGAAAAGAAAAAAAGAAAAACCAGCATGGTATATGGAGATGTGAAAGTAAATTTCACAAAACATTTAATTAATTACCAACATCCACAAGCTTTGCCCATCTCTGCAGCTTACTTCCATTTCCATAGACATTTAACTATAATTCGGGGAAATAAATAAACACAGTATGAAATGAATCACCTAGAAATCCTCTACAGTGGTTCAGGAGGTGGTGCAGTAGGCAAAACATCAGACTCTCAAGTACAAAGCCCCAAATTCAATCCCTGGCATTGCATGTGCCAAAGTGAAAATTTGTGTTCTGTGTTCTTGTTTACCCTCATTAATAAACAAATAAATCTTTTAAATAAATAAACTCCTCTACAGTCACTGGATTAATGTCAGAGTAGGTGATTTAACACAGCAGTTATACCTTTCAATGCAAAGGACAATTCATCACCTTTTAAATGTCTGAGGTCACTATTAGTAAAGAGTACTGTCATGGATCAACCTGCCAACGGCCGTGTCCAGTGGAGAAACAATTACAAAAGCCAGACTTTCTGCACCCCAAAAAGAGTTTTGGTCCATTCTCTTAGAGGTGGAAAAATATTAGGAAGAGATGACCAGCGGGTTCTGAACTCCATTTCCATCAGGACCTAGAGCAAGTGGGGCAGGGGAAGGGAGGAAGGACACTGGAAATAATAGGTGTGATCAGAAAGGAAGAGAAGGACCATAGAAAAAAATGGTTAGATAGATAGACAGACAGACAGACAGACAGACAGACAGATGGACAGACGGACAGACGGACAGTCATAGAAATAATAGTCAACCAGTATCAGTGACCTTGGGAGAACTAATGCAGTTTCAAAAGGAGAGAATGGGGACACAGAGCTCTGGTGGTGGGAATGGTGTGGAATTATACCTCTGTTATAATTTTGTAAATCAATATTAAATCACTAATTTAAAAAGAAATTTTTAAGAATATTTTCACTGCTTCCTCCTGATTTTCTTCCCATTTCACAGGCCCCGCCTCCTCTGGCCACCCATTATGCAACAGTAACACATAAAAATTAAAGTATTGGGCAAGAAGACTTTCATAACTGAGGCTCCAAGGTCCCAGGCTCAATTCCCAGGACCACCTAAAGTCAGAGCTGAGCTATGAGTTGATAAATAATAATAGTTATTACTTTATCTAACTAATTTTATTATCTCTAACCCAGAAAAATAAAAGAACTCAGTGTATTAAAAAATGTTTCAGGGACAGGGTGGTGGCACACCTGATTGAGAGCATGTGTTACAATGCCCAAGGACCCAGGTTCAAGCCCCCAGTCCCTACTTGCAGGGAGATAGCTTCATGAGTGGTGAAGTAGTACTGCAGGTGTCACTGTGTCTGTCTCTCTCTCTTTCTCTACTTCCCCCTCCCCCTCAAATTCTGGCCGTCTCTATCCAATAAATGAATAAAAATAATTTTAAAAATTTAAATGTTTCACCTTGTGGGCTGGGCGGTAGCACATGGTGCCAAGAGCAGGGAGCAGCATAAGGATCCCAGGTCGAGCCCCAGGATCCCCACCCACAGGGGAGTCAGTTCACAGGCAGTGAAGCAGGTCTGCAGGTGTCTTTCTCTCCTCCTCTCTGTCTTCCCCTCCTCTCTCCATTTCTCTCTGTCCTATCCAACAATGATGACATCAATAACAAGAATAATAACTACAACAACAATAATACAAGGCCAATAAAAGAGGGGAAAAAAGCAAATGAAAAAATATATATTTCACCTTGTTCTAGGAAAGATATACTGAGAGGTGACATCTTCTATTTCCAAAATGAAGTGATATACAAGAAAAATTTATGACACATTCCAATTCTTTCTGAAGTAGTTAGACACCATGACTCAATTTAAAACACTACATTATGGCTCTCAAAAAAATGAAATATATTCCTTTTAAATGATAGTTAAAAAAAAAATTCTAGATTATTCCCATTATCTCACCCCCATTAGTGCCAATAATCATGAAAAACTGGATAAATGCCACTTTATAATTTATTTGGAAAAAACTATGTATTTCCTAATTATGCTAAACATTAGCATTTAGTTATTCACATTTTTAATGAAAAAAAATCTGTGGAGTTTGCAAACAGATTTCTCAGGGGGAAAATGTTTAGCAAGGGGGGAAAAGAAGAAGAAAAAGACTATTATTTGGTACTGCCCGGTTAATATATATAGACATTGATGTATTTAAATAACTAGAACAATTTCCTAGACTCATCACTTTTTACCTTATCTTCTCTTTTACTCTTCATTTTTATAGCTACAAAGAAAACTGTCAAGATTCATTTCTGGCTACAGATCTGGGGAAGCCCAGTTGCATATAATACAATCACTGCATAGTTCTGAAAACTCTCCGTTGGTTGGGTTTTTTGTTTGTTTGTTTGTTTTGTTTTGTTTTTAAGTTCAAGTTAAAGAACAGAAGTCTATTTGCACTTTGGAAATAGGACTTGAAAGAAAAATGTGACCTCCCAGACTTTAATCCCTTCCAAAGAACTCCCTCAAGAACATAAACTGCTAAGCTACACCCACTTGGGGAAAACATTTTCAAGTCATGTTTGACATGTGAAGCTACAAGGGGACTTGACAAAAATAATTTTTAACAAGCTCAAGTCTCTTTTCTTTACATGTTCAACACAATTTAAAAACATGTATTCTACCCAAAGCTTGTTGGATTCTATAAACAATCCAGATCCTGTTACAGAGAATGCTCTGCTGAAGTGGAAAGGATCTTTAATGCTTTGCATATTGTCTTAAAAAAAAAAATAGACAGGCCCCAGATTCCATTCCTTATACCACTATATTCCAGAGTTCATGAGTATTCTGTCCTCTCACTTTTCTCCCTCTCCATCTTATAAAATAAATAAACTTTTAAAATGTACTCTTTGAAAACAAAATGTAAATATAAACCATATTAAGTAAATGTTAAGGCGGGGGGGGGGGGAACTGCTGACCCTTGCCCATTTAAACTCTGCTAGAAGATATTTGAGAGAAGCCCTACATGGAGCCTCCTGCTTATAAATATTCACAAATGAACACTGCATAATGTTGCCAATTGGCCCACAGAACCTGCAGGTTGCTGGTGGTTTACTTTCTCTCACTTGGCCTGGAGTTCTCACCAGTATAGAAAGCAAGCAGTCTGCAGCTCTGGAGGTAAAACAAGCGACTAGACCTCAAATATAAGGTCCCAACACATATGTCACAGTGATGTTCTTATTCCCTCTCTCATACATCCCATACAGACAGACAGAGAGAGAGAGACATCTTAAAAAAAAAAAAAAAAAAACTCACAGCCAAGAAGAGTCTGCTGAGCCCAAGAAATAACATGCTCTGTGTCATACATCTAAACAACCTAGAAACTTATGCTATGCCCTGCTCTCAAAGCTGTATACTCATATATCTTGCTATCATGAAATCATAAAGCCAATCCTACTCCACTCACAAGAGGTGGTGGTGGGCGGTACCCAGTTAAGCACACACAGTATAAAGCACAAGGACCCCGGTTCCAGCCCTCGGCTTCCCACCTACAAGGGGGGTCGCCTTGCAAGCAGTGAAGCAGGTCTGCAGATGTCTTTCTCTTTTTCTATCTTCCCCTACCCTCTCAATTTCTCTCTGTCCTATCCAAAACCTAAACACAAATCGAAAAAATGCCCTCAGGAGCAGCGAATTCATAGTGCAGGCATCAAGCCTAAGCAGTAACACTGGAAGCCAAAAAAAAAAAAAAAAAAAAGAGCCTGAAGGTGTGATGCAAAACATCCATGCTACAGATGAAGCAAGGACCACATAGTTTATGGAACAAGTTAGGAAGACAGAAAAAAATGACCTTGTATGCTCACTGTCATTTATAATCCAACTTCTCACAAAATTCTTATATATCTAAATTTAAGGTTGAACAGACTTGGGGTGGGGGGGTGGGTTTCCTGCTCTGTGACTTATCAGGCTTTGGACACAAGTTTATAAGATGAAAAGGGACAAAGGGACAAATGTTTTTCAGAGAACATTTTGAATAGTTAATATAGTTTTCTAAATTTGCAGAGCTATCAATATATTATTATGATGTCCATGAGAAGGTAGATAGCATAATGGTTATGCAGAGAGACTCTCATATGCCTGGGGCTCCAAAGTCCCACGTTCAATCCCCCACACCACCGTAAGCCAGAGCTGAGCAGTACTCTGGTAAAGAGGAAAAAAAAAAGTAATATATTATGATGATGATAATGATCCTCAACTCTTACACTATGGCTAATTATCAAATCTAATGATCAGTTATCTAGAAAACTCAACCAGAATATAAGCACACTCAATGGAAAACTATTAGAATCCAAATGAATAAATCTAATCTATTTCAATGGTTAAATTAAATTTACATTTACATTTTAAAATCTACTCAGAGAACAAAGTAACAGTTTTAAAATAGGAAAACCACAGTTTGACTTCCTCTCTTCCAATCTGTATTCATTTAATTCCTTTCTCCTGCCTCATTTCTATGTCTAGGACTTCCAAGACATGTTGAATAGTAATGGAGACAGTGGGTGGTTCTTCCTTACATCTGACCATAGAGCGAAAGCTTTTAGTTTCTCTTCATTGAGTATAATATTGGCTGTAGGTTTGCTGTGTATACAGCCTGGGCTAGTCTCAGGAATTTTTCATCTATCTTCATTGTTTTTAAAGGGATGTTGGATCTTGTCAAAGGTGTTCTCTACATTTATTGAAATAATCATGTAGTTTCTGGACTTCCTTTTGTTGATGTGGTGAATCTCATTTATTGATTTACATACATTGAACCAGCCTTGCATCTATGAGCTAAATCCCACTAGGTTGTGGTGTACAATTTTTTTAATGTACTGCTGTAGCCAGGTTGTTACAATTTTGTTCAATATTTCAGCATCTATATTCATAATGGATATTGGTTTGTACTTTTCTTCTGTGGTTGTATCTCTATCTGCTTTTTTATCAGGCTGATGGTGGCTTCACAGAAGGTGAAAGGGAATATTCTTGTGTCTTGGATATTTTGGAAGAGTTTGAAAAGTAGAGGTGTGGGTTCCTGGTGTTGGTGCATGTGGTTGAGTGCACAGGCACCTAGGTTCAAGCCTCTGGTCCATGCCTAGGGGAGGGGTGGGGGGGTCATAAGAGATAAGGCAGTCCTGCCAGTATGTGTGGTCCCCCCATCTACACTCCCCTTCCCTCTCAATTTCTGTCTCTATCCAAAATAAATAGATAAATAAATTAAACAGAGAGAAATAAATAGATATTTTTTTAAGGTGTTAGCACTTCCTTGAAGGTTCTATAGACTTCTTTGTGAAATCTGGACCTGAACTTGTTTTGTTTGGAAGGCTTTTGATAACTGTTTCAATTTCTTTCATTGTGATTGGCCTATTCATGTTTTAGTATGTATGAGCTAATATGTATTGCTAGTTGTGGACCAAGACATACAACTTTGCCTGCACAACAACCACTAATGTATCCATTTTACAGAAGAATACTTAAGCAAAGAAGTTAAGTACTTTATTCAGGTCATGCATCTAGTGATCTACTTTATTCAGGTCATACATCTAGTGAATCCTATCTTTTTTTTTTTAATTTATTTAGTTTATTTATTCCCTTTTGTTGCCCTTGTTGTTTTATTGTTGTAGTTATTATTGTTGTTGTCGTTGTTGGATAGGACAGAGAGAAATGGAGAGAGGAGGGGAAGACAGAGAGGAGGAGAGAAAGATAGACACCTGCAGACCTGCTTCACCGCCTGTGAAGCGACTCCCCTGCAGGTGGGGAGCCGGGGTTCGAACCGGGATCCTTATGCCCGTCCTTGTGCTTTGCGCCACCTGCGCTTAACCCGCTGCGCTACAGCCCGACTCCCGTGAATCCTATCTTTTAACAACTAAGTTCTGCTGTCCTCTTCAAATGAGACTGGGTTATATGTTACTAATGACTAATTTAAAGACATATTATAAAAATAAGAAAGTTATTAATTAAAAAGTTGAGGTATACTGGGTAAACACAGTAGATCCTACTACCAGCAACAGAGAATCAACTATTCAGTCTGTTCAGACTTAGATATTTTCAGCATGTTTATTTAAACATTTATGACCCATCCACAAGTAAAATTTCCTGTGTCTGCAAGTTTTCCTAGATTCTTTCTTTCTCTCTTCCTTTCTTTTCTTCTTTTTTTTTCTTTTTTTTTAAGGAGGTTCTCTCTAAAATACCAAAATGGAGGCTGGAGAAATAATATAACGGTTATGCAAAAAGACTTCCATGCCTGAAGCTCCAAAAGTCCCGGTTTCAACCCCCAGCACCAGAATATAAAAGAGTTGAGCAGTACTCTTGGGGGGAAAATAAGAAAAAGAAATGGTAAAATATCAAAATGGAGAGCTTATATAATCAGTATTCAGAAAGAATAATCTTCTCTTGGATTTTTTTTTTTTTTTTTTTAGAAATTACATCCCTAACCCTATGATTTTGGTGAGTCACCTCCTTGCTCTCTGGATGGGTTTAAGATCCTGGGAAAAGGGAAATCAGAGAGGCTGCCTTTAGGACTACAGAGGATGAACAAGGCCAAGGCCGGGTTACTAATCTCTAGGTGGAAAAAGGTAGCAAGCATGCCTCTAAAGCACAAATTAACTGGGCACTGGGATTCTTAAAACTAAGACATATATTGTTGTAAGGTAATGAAGCATTAGTTTCTAAGTCCCTTTTGTCTGGAAACAGAGTAAAAGTTTTAAAGAACCCTCTGGGAATTCTGCCCATGCAGACCCAGACCTGGTTAACACTGTGCAGGCTACAAATCTCATTTGCCTTGACCCCAGGCCAGCCCATACTATAGAAAGGGATGTTAGACTTCAGTATCAGAGTCATCACCAGGAAAAAAGCTGAGCCCACTGATTCTAACTTAGTGGGTCTAGCATGGGGACAAAATTTTGTGTTTCTAGGGGTTGGGTGGTGGTGCACCTGGCACCAAGAACATAAACCCAGGTTCAAGCCGCCAGTCCTCACCTGCAGAAGAAAGCTTGACAAACAGTGAAGTAGGAGACAAGTGCCTCTCTACCTCTTCCTCCCCTCTCAATTCCTGTGCCTATAAAATTTAAAAAATAATAAAAAGTAAAAGGGGAAAATATGGCCACCAGGAGCAATTAATTTTATCATGCACACAAAAAGCCTCTATGATAACCTGGGTGGCAATAAAAAATAAATAATATTTTTCATTTCCAGCAAAGTCCCAGAACATGCTGCAAGATGTTGCTGACCCAGAAATCACACATTGATAACTGCCAATAAAAGGCATAGATCACAAGTCTATTGGTTGGAGTCGCCAGCACTGAACCACACAACTAAAGGCATTTTCTTTTTACTTTCTTTTTTTTTTATTTTGGCCTCCAAGGCTCAGTGCCAGCACTACGAATCCACTGCTCCTGGTGACCATTTTTTCCATTTTATTGGATAGGACAGAGAGAAATTGAAAGGGGAGGGGAAAATAGAGAGTGAGAAAGACAGATACCTGCAGACCTGCTTCAACGCTTGTGAAGCAGTCCCCCCTGTAGGTGGGAAGCTGGGGGCTGAAGCCAGGATCCTTGGACAGGTCCTTGCACTTTGAGCTTTGTACCTGGCCCCCAGTAAAGGTATTCTCCATCAATACAGGCGAAGATACTCAAAAGTCGAGTTAACAGGCAACCTCATTGTTTTTCATTCACCATCACTAACAAGTAAAGCAAAACAAACTCCTTATAGAATAGGCTTGAGGTTGCATTTTATAGAGTCATAGTGTCAGGGGCTAGTGAGGACCAAAAGCAAACCTGGGGTAAGGGTTTCTGGATTATTATATGAATTATCATGTGTAATATGATAATGAGGCTGGAACAACCAATAACAAACAGAAGGATCTGACCAGCTCCCACTTAGGTTTGCCAACAGCCTTGAAAAGGACTTGACTCTGGGGAGCTAGGATCACTGTCTGTAGTGTCCTGCAAATATCTATGCAGAGTGTCTTACTTTCCTGTCTAAAAAATAAATTAATTAATAATGATAATAATAAAAGAAAAAAAAAGTTCATCTTGTCTGAGTAGGAGTCCCTCTCATTTTCTGTGGCAACTACCATGGCAAAACAAGCACTTGGAGGCTGTCTGGGGCTCCCTTAAGAGAGCTTTAACATTCAGTGAACAACCAGAACTGGGAATCCTCTTTCCCAAAAAGCATATTCAAACACAGCAGGCTTAGAAAGAGAAAGGTAAAAAGAAAGAAGCTAACTCTACCACCTTCAAACATCCTTTAATAAAAATAAGCCAGAAAAATTAATTTGTTCCTGTATCACCCATATTCTGATACTAACCATGAATGTATGGCAAAGGAAAGCCAGAGTGATAGGAAACATTAACAAAACAAAAAATAGACTTTGCGCAGCCTTGGACGTGGCACAATGATAGAATCCTGGATTTACAAACATGAGGTTAAGTTTGATCTCCAGCACTGCATGTGCCAGAGTGATGCTCTCTTTCTCTCCCTCCCTCCATTAATAATAAGTAAATATTTATTTATAATCTATTGATAATAAAGACTTTGTATTTAAAGACTAGAGTATACCTTTCATCAGTGTAATTCAAAGAACCAGACAAACTTGGTTAATTCTTGACAAATTCACAAAAGCATTATCTTGTGGGCTACTATTCACATCCCACAGATCCTTCTGTTGGTCTGGTGATACAATGATTTTCAAAAATAAATAATGAAACAGAAACCTCAAGTCAAAATCAAAATATTAAAAGGAACATAAAAGTTCACAGAAATTACAGCTATTCAAGTAAGATGTATCTAAATATAGAACTTACTTAGGCCATCTTTGTCTCTGCCACTTAGCAGCTGTGTAACCTTGGACAAATTGTTTATCTTTGTGATATTCAGTAGAATTACACTAGTGGTAATGCTTTTCTTATACAGTTTTTGTGAGGACTAAGTGGCACTAGCACATAGTAAGTACTCTATAAATGTTATCTCGTAAATGTTAATATGAATTACTAATATTATTGTTGAGCTGATGTTACAGTTTGCAGACAATATATTTAAGTTGTGTAATAAGTCCTAACAGCTATCAAAGATATCCTCCCATCTCATTTCACATGTCCATCCCCTGCCACTGTCATGGGTAAATTTTCCCAGAGTCTCTATTTTTCTATAGACCATATACTTTTCAATTAATCAGTAAACTCTTAGAACAGAGGAGCAAGCTTAATTCATGCTTTTCCACAAAGCAAGAACCAAAGTGCAGTGAAAGATAGTTTAAAATTTTTTTTTTTTAAAAAGGGTGGGTGTTAGATAGCATAATGGTTATGTAAAGAGACTCTCATTCCTGAGGCTCCAAAGTCCCAGGTTCAATCCCCCACATCCCATAAAGCAGAGCTGAGCAGTGCTCTGGTAAAGAAAGAAAAAAGAAGAAAAAGTCCTATTGAGCTCCAACTAAACAAACCCCATCTGTTGCCAAGAACAAGTACTCACCATGGTGCAAAATCCTGAGACAAATGTCTAATTGCCATTTTGGTGAAGGGAGAAGGGAGTCATTTGTTTTTCAAGGCCCCCCCTCCAAAAAAAAAAAAAAGTAATGTCAGAATGAAAAAAGCAACAGAATGCATCAATATCAGAGGTGCATTGCTCAACTCCAGAACCAGGAAGGAAAGAAGAAAGGAAATAACAATATTTTGACTCAACTATCTGTTGTACAGATACAGGGAACTAACATTGTAGGTTAAAAAAAAAAAAAAAAGAAAAAGAAAATCTTAGATGTAAATATGGTCACTTTTTCAAGAAGTAAAGACATTGCCAACATATCTGCTCCTAGACACTACATCATGAGTACAAACATAAAGGTCCACAAATAACTAAGCTCTCTGAGAAAGAACCCTACAAAATTCCAGTAGAACAAATTTCTTTCTACTTGATAACTATTGTGTGAACTTATGAGCTCCTAAGAATATCAACAAGGCTTCACTTGAAGGTCCAAGGGAAATAGATTGCCAGAAAGACAGCTAACACTTCAATGTCTCCGCTATTTAAAACCACCTCTGAATGTCTATAACCAGGGAGAAAGATATTGTGACAGGAGCAAACAGGTAGTTCACCTAGTAGAAAGCCTGAGACCCCCAGTTAGGGCTGCCTATGTAGCAGAAGAGAAACTTCACAATCAGTGAAGCAATGCAGCAGTGACTCTTCTCTCTTGGTCTGGTTCTCCCCACCCCCACGCCCACCCCTCCCTCTCTGTTCTTTCCTTAGAACATGGAAATGGACCAGCCATACAATTCAGAAATTGCTCTCTTAGGGATTTATCCAAAGGACATGAAAACACATCATCTGAAAAGATTTGTGCAAACTTATGCCCAACTTTGAAAACAAGCCTAAGTCCAAAGACAGACGCTTCATTAAGAAAGTTGTAGAACAAATACACAATGGATTGCTACTGATCTGTAAGAAATTATGAAGTCTCTTTCACTACATCCTTGAATGGAACTTAAAGGAATCATGTTAAGTGAGGTAAGTCAAAAGGAGAAAGACAATATAGTATGATCCCCTCATAGATCATCAAACTTAAGAAACAAAGAAAGGGAAGGGGCTGGGTGGTGGTGCACTTGGTTAAGTGCACAAGTTACAGTGAACAAGGACCCAGGTTCGAGTCCCCAGTCCCCACCTGCAGGGGGAAAGCTTTGCAAGTGGCAAGGCAGGGCTGAAGTGTCTCTCTGTCTCTCTCCTTCTCTATCTCCCCTGCCCCTTTCAATTTCTGGTTGTCTCTATCCAATAAATAAATAAATAAAGGTAATAAAAAAAAGGAATGAATGCATGGTGAAAGTTATACTACAGCAGAGTCAGACTCTAACGGAGGAGGTGGTAGGAGGTCAAGATGATGCTGGAGACCCTGTGCACAAAAGTGGAAGATTTCCCACTTGGTGATAGGTATAGTATGCAGACACCTATCATTTGAGGTGGAGGGGGTAATTGCTCTACTACTGTATTTATATATAAGTAGATCCATACATACACATACTAGTAAAAAAAAAAAAAAAAGGGGGGGTGGAATTAGCACTCTCTAGACCATGATACTTGAGTATCACTCAATCATTAGTGGTACAACTAATCAAATCTAAGGTGTCAAGCATGCATAGCATGTGCTCTACCTGCACGTGTCAGACCCTAAAGACTCAGCAGCATGATAGAGGTGGGAGCTGGTGTTTCCCTGAGACTGATAAATTGAGTTAAGTCTAGCAGTTAATATGCTCATAATATGTGGGGGTCAGGGGGCAACTGAACCTGGAAACAGAAAGACAATCTCAGGAATGTAGATGTTGCTGGCCTTGTCCTGTTAAAGCAGTAAGACTAAGACTCCTCATGGGCTTTCATCCCCTACCTTACTATCAAAATCCAGCTCTTCACTTTCCTGCCCTCCCCCATTCATGCCTGTATAAAAAGTTAACACTCTTTGGAGGATGAGAAATTGGAATGAGTTAATACACTCCAGTATGATAGTGAGTTAGAACAACAATAAGAGTGACTTCCCTTCATGCAAAAGCTGGATTGGTATATTCTAGTTTTCAGTAGAACGATGCTCAGTTAGTTTAACCAATTCCCCAGTTCCTGAAAGCTTTTTTTAATGTACTCTTACACAAATGTACACAGATGGCTGTGCAATTCAGTGACTAAGTTCTGACTTTACAGATATAAATAATGCTTTCACTAGTCATTTCAGTACTATTCAGTACCTACCTTTGTTCTTAAGCAAGGTAACAACCAATGAAAACTAACACAAGTGATCACAGTTGAATCATTCAAAGTATCTTGCCTGTCTCATTATTATAGCATACCTGATATTCTGCAGTAAAATGAAATTAAAATACCAAGCTGACCCCACAATCAAATGCCTTTATTTAGCTAGCACAGTCACTATCTCAGAGTAACATACTCCAAACTAAAATTTAAATACAACCCTATGTCAGTAATACCCCAACCCCAATGCCAGGAAGTAATTCACATTCATAGGCAGGATACACAGATAAAAGACAGAAGAACATGGCTGACTTTAAATAAACTAACTTACACAGTATTGTTAGAGACATTTAACAGAAGTCCCTCCTCCCTTTCCTTTCTTAATACAGGAAAAGCTTAATCATCCCTTAGGAAGTACATATTTTAAATATATCTTTTAAAAAAGCATTAATAGCAAAAAAATTTAAAAATTTAATTAATAATATATTTTAATGTTAACTCTTATTTATTGAAAAAATGCATTCTCTAATCAAAAAGAAAGCTGAGATTTTCACAAATAGAAAGTGGTTAAATACATGTACAGAAAAGGAATCACTTTGAATTATATATACCAATTTTTAAAAAAGTATAATCTAAGAACTACATGTATGGCAAATGGAGCAAAAATAACAGATACTATTTTTATGTGTACAAGAAACTCTGGAAGATACAAAAACAAACAAGCAAGCAAAAACTAGAATGGGGTAGAAGAGATAGCATAGTGATTATGCAAAATAATTTCCATGCCTGAGGCTCCAAAGTCCCAGATTCAAATCCTCTCCACCCCCCAATATAAGCCAGTGCTGAGCAGTGCTCTGGTGTGTCTCTCTCTAATAAAATTTAATAAAATCAGAACAGTGAAGATATGGGGAAGTAAGGGGCAGAAGCAGGAGAAAGACATCAACATATAACTATATGGTTTTTTTCATCAGTGTAAGTGTATTGCCACATAAGTACATTAAATGAAAATGTATGCTAAGACAATGTTGGTTGCATCCTTAGTTTCCAATCAACCTTAGCTCTTATTCAATGTAGAAATAAACAGCTGTTAAGTCTGACCATCTGGAGCTCTCCAAGATGCCATCAGCTAGCTAATGTAGAAGGGCAATATCCTGAGAATGGAGACAATGTCCTTGCCTAGATGGTGGTCACAGTAGCCAGGTCACACAACAGAAACTACAGCACATTTCAACAATAGCTATTAGTTGCCAAAGTGATCAAGCATAACTTGATTATGCATTGAATAGTCCCTGCTCAATTAAATTTCCTTTGCTACACATTGTGGCCACTGAGCCCTCAGAACATTTTCAGATTCCTGATACTGTCATACACAAAGTCCCCATAGCATTTTACTGTGTGTTACAGCAATTAAATTCATTAATTACCACACAGCTTTCTACATATTACAGATACCCTAGTTTTTTAATCATAAGAGAACAAAATTGCAGAGTATGATGGTGAAATCTCTTGTAAAGAAAATCAGAGGGAGTCGGGCTGTAGCGCAGCGGGTTAAGCGCAGGTGGCGCAAAGCACAAGGAAGGACCGACATAAGGATCCAGGTTCGGGCCCCGGCTTCCCACCTGCAGGGGAGTCGCTTCACAGGCGATGAAGCAGGTCTGCAGGTGTCTATCTTTCTCTCCTCCTCTCTGTCTTCCCCTCCTCTCTCCATTTCTCTCTGTCCTATCCAATAATGACAACAACAATAATGACTACAACAATAAAAAAAAAAAAAAAACAGCAAGGGCAACAAAAGGGAATAAACAAATAAAATAAATATTAAAAAAAAAGAAAATAAATCAGAAAATAAAGCAATACTAACAAGAAAACTACCACAACTAACAAAAATGAAAATCTAACTCCAAAAGGACTTATGTTTTTAGAATGTAATTTTTAGGCAAAATCTACTATTAACACTTAAAAACCAGCATTCCTTATCTGTGGGAGTGCTGTTGCCCCCCAGAAACATTTAGAAGTCTTAGAATTTAGAGATCTTCTAACAAAGCAATTTAATTTGACATTTGTACTTTAGGACTGACTTTTCCCACTGATTATGTTAGCATCTTAATTCTATTATTTAATGTTTATATATTCTGAAGGAATGGCCCTGGTTTATTCATTTTATAATCCTCACAACTCACTTCTAACAGAATAATCCAAAATATACTCTATGAATGGAGGAATATCCAGCCACCTCTCCAATGGACAAGATTGCTACCACACATTAGACTGCTGTCTCCAAAGCTCATTTCATCAAAATCGCCTGGGGGTACTTGTCAGCCAGGTGTGTTTCTGGCCTCTCCCCAGACTGGCTGACTCAGAATCTCCAGAATCTCTGGGAATCTGTTTTTAAACAAGGCCCTGATGCATCTGGTGATTCAGAAAGTGTGGGAAGCACGTAATGAATGAAATAGTGTGAACAAATACTTTGATTTCCAAGACGCCCAGAGAAAGCCAAGATCTAAGCTGAACCCCTCAGGTTTGAATGAAAAGCAGGAAGGAGGAGGGTTTAGGCTATGAGTCAGGTAAAAGGGAAAGCTATTAAAAGTAGGAAGTTATGTGGGATCTAGCCGGGTCTCCAGTTCTGTAACAGGAAGAAATAGAAGTAAAAAGGGACTAGGAAGGAAGGAAGGAAGGAAGGAAGGAAGGAAGGAAGGAAGGAAGGAAGGAAGGAAGGGAGGGAGGGAGGGAGGGGGAGGAGAGGGGGATGGGAAGGGAGAGGGGAGGGAAGAGGGGAGAGGGGAGGGAAGAGGGGAGAGGGGAGGGAAGGAGGGGAGGGGAGAGGGGAAGGAAGAGGGAGGAAGACTGGCTACACAAAAGTCCCAAGAGCAGGGTGTGTTCCCGAAATCCTACAAGCCTCCATGATCAGCGAGAAACAAACAATAACCCTCACAGATTCCAGTCAGGATCTCTAGGCAGAACCCTGGTTTTCAAATCTTAAGTATTTTTATATTTATCTCTAACATGAACTCTGTGAATATGATCAACTTTCATCTTCTAGGTTTGAGCAGTCTCCCAAAGATTGGGCCATCTATGGTAATATGTGAATGTAAATGTGCACACACGCTAATCCAGTCTTCACTGTCCTCTAAAGAACAGTAAATGTTAAATAAACGTAGTTGTGTGCCAGTCACTGTACTTTGGAAGCAAGTCTCAAATTTCTTGACCATCTGCTAGTAATTTTGGGGTTTTGAAAACAAAGAGAAGGAAAACAGAGAAGATCAAAAGGCTTAAGAGTTTTTTCACCTTATTTTCTTGGCATTGATTTTCCTCATCAGAATATAAAATGTAGGGGGTGGGTAGATAGTATAATGGTTATGCAAAGAGACTATCATGCCTGAGGCTCCAAAGTCCCAGGTTCAATCCCCCACACCACCATAAACCAGAGCTGAGCAGTGCTTGATAATAATAATAATAGTAGTAGAATATAAAATGTCATAGTTTAAAAAAAAATTTTAAAGGGGGATTCTACAGAACCATCAAGAAAGGCTCTGGAGACCAGGTCTGTCTATGTTCAAATCCCAGCTCCCATTGCTTATTCATTATTAGTTTTTTTTTTTTTTAACCAGAACACTGTTCAGTTCTGGCTTATGGTGGTCTGAGGGATTGAACCTGGGACTTTGGAGCCTCAGGCATGAGAGTCTGTTTGCTTAACCATTTGCTTATTCATTATTAATGTGAGCCAACAAATTACTTGCACACTAGTTGTATCATCCATCTATCAAGCAGAAATAATTGTAGTACCTACTTCATAAAACTGTCATATGCATTAGTGTACAATCAGGGCCCAGCAGTGGCACACTGGATAAAGTACACAAATTACCATGTACATGGGCCAGGGATTCAAGTCCCTGGTTCCCCACCTACAAGGGGAAGCTTTATGTGTGGTGAAGCAGCAATGTGGGTTTCTCTTCTTTGTCCCTCTCCTCCTCCCCCCCTTCTCTTATTTCTTTCAGTCTTATCAAATAAAACAAGAGGTGAGGGGACCAAGAGTGGCAGGATCATTGTATAGGCACTGAGCCCAGTAATAACCCTGGTGATGATAATAAATAAATAGTGTATGGTCTATAATAAGGTATAAATGTCCCTACAGCAGTTGTCATTACCAGCAATATGAAGTCTCTATAAAGGCAATCAGCACCAGAAATCAGAATTACCTATTATCTAGATCTTCATATTAGTAATGTCTGTTTGAGGGATGCTAAATGCCTTCACTGACAACTACTTTAATTCACTAAGAAAGGGACAAAGAGACTGAGGTTAACATAGTTTTCCTTAGAAGTTTTTATTCAAAAACAGAAGATCCAGGGCAGGGGAGATAGCTTAATGGCTATGCAAACAAGACCCTCATGTGTGAGGCTCCAAGGTCCCAGGTTCAATCCTCTAAACCATCATAAACCAGAGCTGAGCAGTGCTCTAGAAAAAACAAAACAAAAACAGAAATTCCTTCTCTTCTGCTACACATGTCTAAAGTACTATTAAGACACACCTATTTCAAAAAGTACAGAACAAATATTACATGTAAAAGCAAGATAGTCACTGACACCATACTTTTGATTTTGAACTTCAAACCCTACAGAGCTAATTCCTATCAGGATATAATCCAATCTGAGGAAAAACAGAATGAATTAAATAAATTATTAGGGAAACCCCAGCAGTAGTGCACCTGGTTGAGCTCACACAGTATCATGAACAAGGACTTGGGTTGAAGCCCCATCCCCACCTACAAGGGGGAGGAAATCTGACAAGCAGTGAAGCAGGTCTGCAGAGGTCTCTCTCATACACACTCCCCCCCTCCCTCCCTCCCTCCCTCCTTCTCTCCTTCTCCCTTTCCCCACTTGCCTCTCAACTTCTCTGGACAGGACATTAACTAATAAAGTAAAGGGGGGGGGGGGGGAAGCAGCCAGGAATGGTGGGTTCATTGAGGAGGCAACAGCACTGAGGCCCAATGATAACCCTAGAGACAATAATAATGTAAAAAGTCCCAGGCAAGGATAGATAGCATAATGGTTATGCAAAGAGACTCTCATACCTGAAGTTCCAAAGCCCTAGGCCTGGGCAGGTTCAACCCCCAGCACCAACATAAACTAGAGCTGATCAGTGCTCTGATTTAAAAAAAAAAAAAAAATCCATAAAGTAACTTTAGTAAGTAATGCCTAATTTATTCTATTTTTAAGTTTTGTTGAGGTTCCCCCCACCCCAGATAATGAAGTGATAGCCAGAGGAAAATACAGCATTATTTTTCTGAATTTTCTTCCAAAATACTAAAAAACTGAAATATTTCTTTCATTACCTTCTTTTCTCATTGCTAGGCCCAATCGGTAAAGCAATACATGTAAAAGAATTTTAATGTTGGCTTCTTCTCTAGCATAAAGGAAAGCTAGATTATTGCCGGATACTCCCTTCAACCATAAACAAATTATTGTTTTAATTATTGTTTATTTTATTTATGTCATAAGAGATATGTACAGAGATAGAGGGAGGAGAGAGGCCAAAGCAGCACTCTGGAATATGAGGTGGTGAGAATCAAACTCAAGACCTATTGCTTGTGGAGGACACAATTCTGCCACTGCACAACTTCCCAGGACACACAAAATGCAGAAAACTTTTTAAATCTAAGTAACTGCATTTTCTATTTCACAAAGTCAATGAGTGCCTGATGTTTTTGTCTTGGACAATACATATTCAAGTTAAAAAATTTGAAATATGACAAAGGCAATTAATCAACAGTTTTCTTCATAATGATGTTAGTTTTTTTTAATTTTTTATTAGTTTTTTTTTTTTTTGCCTCCAGGGTTATTGGTAGGGCTCTGTGCAGTGCCTACACTACAAAATCCACTGCTCCTAGAGGCCATTTTTTCCCTTTTCTTGCCCTTGTTGTTTATTGTTGTTGTTGTTATTGTCATTCTTATTGCTGTCATTGTTGTTGGATAGGACAGAGAGAAATGGAGAGAGGACAAGACAGAGGGGGGAGAGAAAGACACCTGCTTCACCACTTGTGAAGTGGCAGGTGGAGAGTAGGGGGCTCAAACTCGGATCCTTATACCAGTCCTTGCTTCACATCATGTGTGCTTAAGCCACTGCACTAAAGCCTGGCCCCCTAGTTAGCAGTTTTTAAAGATGAGGAGAAAGCTATGAATGAACTGTGGGCAGGATATATAGAAAGTACCTACCTACCTGATCTTTTTGGAAATGACTAACCTTCAAGACATAATGGTCCATACAGTAGTAAAATATGAAATAGTCCATAGAGTTACATAGTTTATTTCAAAACACAATAATTTTTAACCCCTAATGATAAAAATCATAGGATTATCAATTAAAATCACTTTTTTTTTGCCTCCAGGGTTATTGCTGGGGCTCAGTGCCTGCACCATGAATCCACTGCTCCTGGAGGCCATTTTTCCCCCCTTTTGTTGCCCTTGTTGTTATAGCCTTGTTGTGGCTATTGTTGTTGTTGATGCTGTTCCTTGTTGGATAGGACAGAGAGAAATGCAGAGAGGAGGGGAAGACAGAGAGGGCGAGAGAAAGATTGACACCTGCAGACCTGCTTCACTGCCTGTGAAGCTACTTCTCTGCAGGTGGGGAGCCAGGGGCTGGAATCCTTGCTGGAGTCCTTGTGCTTTGCTGCACGTGCACTTAACCCTCTGCGCTACTGCCCAACCCCCTAAAATCACATTTACCAGATCATCTGAGGTATGTATAGTAATTCCTCTTTAAGTACCACAAAATGCCCAAATTGGAATGAAGTTACTTCAGGTCAATCTGTTTTATAGATTAAAAAAAAGAAGAAGAAAAAAAAAAAAAAAAGGAAGCCCAAAGAGTAGCACAGGGACTTGGACTCTCAGCCATGGGCTTCCAAATTCAATTCTTTGTATCACATGTGCTAGCGTGATGCTGGCACAATCTCTCTCACTAATAAATAAATCTTTTGTTTACTTTTTTTAGTTAGAAACAGAGAGAAAGCATGAAAAAGACCACAGCGCCAAAGCTTCCTTCAATGTGATGGGGGCTGGGCTTGAACCTAGACCACAGACAGCAGCAGACTATGCAAGTGAGCTAGTTCCCTGGCCTAGAGACAGAGAGGTAGAAAGTGAAAGAAACTAAGAGGGAGCAATATCCCTGGAGCAATATCCTGACAGTTACTCTCATGTGCCGAACTCAAACCCAGCCGCATACATGGCAAGGTGTGTGTCCTACTCAGTAAGGTCCTAGTTTTTCACTTCACAAAATCCTAAAAAGGTACAAGACCTGATTTTTCATTTATTTTTAAAATAACTGTCTTGCTGACTAGTTCATTCACAAATCTGCAACAGTCAGTAACTGTGGTTCCCTCAAGATTTTTGTATTTTCCTGACATAGAGCACTAAAAGACTAAATACTGGCTCAGTTCAAGTCACTGAGCTGTCATATTCCAAGTACTGTCCTGAACTCTGGAAAAACAAGGACAGGACCATCCTTTACTACAAGAACTATCTAGTAGAGGTAGTAGAACAAATGCACAATTTCAATCCATGCTGGTAAGTACAGTGATAGAAATGCATACCTGAGGGGCCAGGTGTAGCACACCTGGTTAAGTGCATGTAACAGTGCACAAGGACCCAGGTTCGAGCCCCCGCTCCCCACCTGCACGGGAAAAACTTCACAAGTGGTGAAGCAGGGCTGCTGGTGTCTTTCTGACTCTATCTCCCCCTACACTCTTGATTTCTGGCTGTCTCTATCCAATAAATTAAGGTAATTTTTTAAAAAAACTAAAAAAGAGAGAGAGAGAGAGAGAGGGCACGAGCGAGCGCTTATGGACAACTTAGAGAAAAGCTGGTATGTACACATCATCCCCAATTTCTGACCCAAAAAAAAAAAAAGTTTGGGGTGACTTCATACGTATGAAATTTTGAGGAATGCCAAACTGGATAAAATACTTCAAACTGGTAGTCCTTCAAACTGGTAGGCTAGAGTTCTGTATTGTGAATATAATGTCTACATGTTTACTTTTCATTAAATAGAGCCAATGGAATAGCTCACTTTGATACTGCATTGTTTTTTGATATGTACAGCAAAGGTTCAAGTCCAGCCCCCACCCCCCACTGCAATGAAGGAGGCTTCAGTGCTGTGATTTCTTTTACTCTATCTCTCTCTCTGTCTCCATTTAAAAATTATGACTAAAATAATAAAAAATAAATAGTTCTCTCATTTATTACGGTAGAAATGTATATGCACAATATGTTCCTCTTCTTATAAACTGTTAGTTCTCTGTTGCTCCTTGCAAGACTCATTAAAATGTTTATCTGACAAGAAGGACGAAATTAATGATCACAGTTATTCTTAGGGTTGTTTATGGAAGGTGAATAAACTTTATTCTCCATTCCCAGCAGATCCTAAAGAGAAAGGCCTTATACAGTGGGACAACAGGTGAGCCTAACAAAAAAAGTCTGTGCTCCCGGACCATCCACTGGAAAACCTGGGGTGCATCACTACAACTCTGACCGAGTTTCCTCTCTTCTGAAATAGTTAATGAAACAGATAGCCTTTACAGTCAATGTCTACACATTAATTCTAACAGGAGTGTGTTTGTTATTCAGAAGATCTGGCAAAAGGGACTGAAGTGAGTTCAAATTTTAGCTTCTACATAACCAAAAGCTAGAAGGTTTAAGTATTTTTTAAATGAATCATAACGTAAGTATGTTCACTGTTTTCTAGCACAAAGACTAATGCCTTTACTATTCAGTTTCTATCTACTCATCTCATCTCTCACACATAACTACAGTCAATGAAAAGCTTCTTTCCTAAACAGAAAAAAAGGGCTAGGTTTCCTAGTAACTAAAATCATTTAAGTTGCAGACAAACTTATGATGTAATTATGAGCAAAACAGTATTCCATTCCAGAGTCGCTAGAAATGCACCAACACTTCCCCTCTCAAGCTGTACTCCAACTATCTTCAATTTACCCTCTCTACATTTAGGATTATGACCAAGGCCATACTTAAAAAAGAGATAGAAACCATACAAACATGACATTGAAAGTTTCTCTACTTTGGGCCAGCAGGAAATTCCAGTTAACTTCACTGTAACCAGTTAAGCCAAAATGAAATTGGTGTTTGGAAATATCACTATGTCAGGACATAAACTTGATTTTCAGGGTTTGAAGTCGTCAAACAGAGATGAATGGATTGAATCTGAGTTCAAGGTCAAGGACCTCTGGAAAAACAAAGAACTAGTGGTTCAGAGGGCAGGGCGAAGAAGAGGGGGAGAAGCATCCAAAAGGAAGCCCCTAAAATAATGTCAGCATAGTTTTATTTGTAGGTAAAAGCACCAGGACACTCACGGTGAACTGAGAGGAGACAAGCGGCCCAAGGTTCGCTGAGATTCCCCAGTGCCTGTTTTTTTTTTCTTTTACAAACATAATCTTCTTAAAATCTCAAAAACTGTAATCACTGCCCTCATCTATACTGCACACTGGTTTCTCAAACAAGTCACCTTGCCCTGACCCTTTTCCCACGACCTTGGCCCCTCCTCTGTCTACAGCGCCCCCGGGTCTCCTCTAGGACTCCCACACAAACTGAAAAGGACCGACAGTGGGACGCGACCAGCCCATTTCCCACACTCGGCACCCACTCCATCACCTCAGCCCGCAACCTCCCTGAATCCGCATCGCCCGCGCCTCCACCTGCACAGCCGCGGGGTTTGGGATGGGGTCGCCCCCACTCTCCCAGTTACAACTACAGTTCTCGGCGCCGGGACCCGAGCGATCGCCCGCGGCCACCAGGGGGCGACAGGAAGCAGCTCGCCACCCACCTCTGCCCCCCTTGCTCCCCTCCCCCGACCCGCCGTCCACTCACGGATTTTCACTCGCCGGTGGTCGAGGCGCGCGGCGGTGGTGTGCAGGGCGTCGAGGCGGCGGTGCAGTGCGGAGGTGCGGTGGCCCAGGGCGGCCGCCAGGCTCTCGAGCTCGCCGAAGATGTCCCCGGCGCGACGCGACAGGTCGGCGAGTTGTGCCAGCAGACAGACCAGGGTGTGCGAGCTGACCTGCTCCAGCGAGCGGAAGAGCGGCGCGCCCGCGGTCCCGGTCGCTTCGGACGGGCGCAGCCGCGCGGGCTGCACGGTGCGCTGGTGGAAGGGCATGGCGCGGGGCGGCGCGGGGCGGCGCGGGCTCGAGCTCGAGGCCCCGCCGGCCGCTCCGGGGCGAGCGCAGCGCCTAGTCCGCCCCCCGTCGGCGCGGGGCGCGAGTCGGCATCCAACACAAAGAAAAGTCCCGGGCTACGGCGGGCGCCGAGGGCAAGTCTAGGGGCTCCTGCTCGCTGCGAAGGAGATAGGCGAGAGAAAGGACTGACCGACGGACGTGCGGGAAACTCAGGAGCCAGCGGCGGCCCCGGGCTCGGCGGGCGAGGGCACCAGAGGGTGGGAGCAGCGGCTGCCAGGCGCCGGAGCCCCCGAGCCGCGCCGAGAGGAAGTTCAAGCAGCAGCTCTCGGGCGGGGGGCGCGGGAGTCGCGGCGGCGAGTGGAGACGAGAGTCCCGCTCAAGTTTGCAAGGAGGCAGGAAAGAGCCGGCGGCTCCTTCCCTCCCTCCCGATTGGAGAGGGAGGAGGAAGCGGGGGAAGTGCCGCCGACACCGGGCGAGAGGGAGGGGAGGCGAAAGAAAGGAAAAGGGGAGGAGAAAAGGGCCGGCCAGGGGAACCACCTGCGGCTCCCGTGGCCGCCGCGCCCAGTGCCTGAGGGAAGTGGTGGCTGGTGTCTCCCTGCGCCCTTCGGGGGTGGGCACAGCCACACACCCCGCGGCTCCCGCTCCGCTCTCAAGCCCCCCTCACAACCCCCCAAGTCTCTGTGCGGCTGGGCAGACTCTTCGCCCGCCCCCCGAGACCCGGTGCAGAGGGGTGGGGCGCCGCGGAGGCGGAGGCAGAGGTGGAGGGTCCCGGGTCTGCCGCGGCGAGTCCCACTCGGGCGGCTCACCTGCGCTCCAGCCGCGGGCCGGACCGAGTCAGGCCGCCCCGCCCCGCCCCGCCCCGCCCCGCGGAGACCGCCCCGGGCCTCAGCCGGTACCCCGCGATCTGGGTCTTCCTCTGGAAGGAGGCCATGGCCTCTCAGCCGCTTCAATAGACTAGACCTAGAAGAGCATGTCATTAAAATTATTGAAGAGAAGCCTAGTGGCCAGCGAGTTCTGCAGCAGACTAGGAGCCCATATCCCGACTGAAAACAACGTGTAAACCCCCCTTCCCCCCCCCACCCCCCCGTTAGGGGAAAGGGGCTTCGAAATAGCTTCTCCTGTTTCTCCCATCTGAAAAAGTTAAGGCTGAAATGTGTCAGATCTAGGCTACTTACCCCTAAAAGGGGAGAGATGAGGGAAGTGGTAGAACCAGAACTCAGGAACCTGAATTTGGTGCTTGGAAGACTAGATGTCAAATAGCTAAATGCTGTTGAGATGAGGTTATGAGGCATCGCAACTAACTCAAACCTTCTGGTTAGAAGTATTTGAGGGGATTGAGTCCAATATCCTGAAGCTAAAATCCCACTGGCCTAATCACTATGTTTCCTCAAAAAGGAATCTCTATTCTTTGATTTCTGCCTCCCAAGTGGCCCGAATTGCTGGACTGTTGGGTTGCAGTTTGAAGATCAGTCTCCCAGAGCTGTGCCTATAGCTTGTGCTACCAAGTGTAGTCTGTCTCTTTCTCTCTCTCTCTCTCTCTCTCTGTCTCTCTGGAGAAATAGAGAAATCAAAAGCAGACTCCCTTGGGTAGTGCTCTGCTTTATGCACGACCAAGCCCACTCCCACTACATTGAAGGAAACTTATTAATTGTGTTCTTTCATTCTCTCTGCCTCTTTGTCTCTGCCTCCCCCGCCCCCCCCCCCAAAAAAAAAAAAAGTCATCTGGGGTGGTGAAGCTCTGGTGGTAACAAAAAGTCACAATGGAATTGCTGTGAATTGCTGTGAAACACTGTGTATACACCATGTACATTATAAAAATGCACAACTTTGCCTAAAGAAATATTTAAATAGCTGTGTGAGAGGCACTCCTGAGAGATAAACGAATGTGCTGCCCCATCCTGCCTATCATGACGCTCTGGCAAATAACTTTTTGAATTCACATAGTATACAATCATCTCAATGAAATGTACAATTCTGTGTATTCTGGTATATTTACAGTGTTATGTAAACATCACCATAATGAACTTTAGAACATTTTACCCAACCCAAAAAAGTAGACATTATCTTTCATACTCAGCAGTTTATTTTTTATATTTTTACACATTTGGGCATTTCATGTAAAGGAAATTGTTCAGTAATGTATCTTACTCACAGGGTTCATCAAGAATATACCACATGTCAGGACTTCAGTTCCTTTTTATGGCTTATTATTCCACTGTGTGGATATACCATTGTTTGTTTTTCCACTCATCTGTCAATGAACATTTGTTTTTTGATTTAGCTATTATGAATACTATTGCTATGAATATTTATTCATTTACAAATATTAACATGAGTATATTTTCATTTCCCTACTATTGTTGGGTCATTTGGCAACTGTGTTTAGTTTTGTGTGTTTGTTTAGACTGTCTTTTTTATTATAGCCACCCCTATAATAATGAGTAGTATCTCATTGTAGTTTGGGTTTACATGTTTGTATTATTGATTTTGAATCTCCTTTTATTTGCCATTTATTTATCTTCTTTGGAAAAACAACATACATTTGGAGAAATACCTGTTAAAACCCTTTGTTTATTTTTAATTACATTCTTTTTTTTTTTTTCCTCCAGGGTTATCACTGGGGCTCCATACCTACACTACAAATCCACTGCTCCTATGTCCATTTTTTCATTTTTTTTTTTGGGGGGGGGGAATAGGACAGTGAGAAATTGAGAGGGGTGGGGAAGATAGGAGGAGAAAACGATAAACACTTGCAGACCTGCTTTACCTCTTGTGAAGCTTGTGTAGCAACCCCACCTGCTCCTGGAAGTGCTGCAGGTGGGAAGAAAGGAAGTGTCAAACTAGAATCCTTGTGCTGTCCTTATGCTTTGTACTATGTGCGATTCTTATCTTTCATTGTTGACATGCAATTACTCTTCACATATTTTTTTTAATATTTTATTTTCTTTTTTGCCTCCAGAGTTATTGCTGGGTCCCGGTGCCTGCACTAAGAATGCACTGCTCCTGGAGACTATTTTTTCCCTTTTGTTTCCCTTGTTATCACTGTTATCATTGCTGTTGTTATTGCTGTCATTACTGTTGGATAAGACAGAGAGAAATCAAGAGAAGGGGGAAGACAGAGGTGGAGAGAAAGATATACAACTGCAGACCTTCTTCACCACCTGTGAAGTAACCCCCACTGTAGGTGGGGGGCCAAGGGCTCGAACCAGGATCTTTAGGCCATCTTTGCGCTTCACACCTTTTGCACTACTGCCCGGCCCCCCACATATTCTGTATACACATTTTTTCCACAATGACTATTGCTGTGGCTTAGTGCCTGCATGACTCCACAATTACTAGCAGCCTTTTATTATTATTATTATTATTATTATTATTTTCTTATATTTTTTAATAGAATTTGAAAGAGAGGAAAGACAGCATAGCATCTCTTCATCATTAGTAGAGTATCTCCAATGTAGACTTTCTCATGTGGAGACCAGGGTCTTGAACCCTGTTCTTTATGCATGATAATTACACCTCCTGGCCCCTACACTTCCTTTATCATATATGACATTTGCTTACTGGTTGTTTCAACTGTTGTGGTTAAACATTGTTCTTTAGTTTATATGTTCATTCTTCTCATTCTTAGAGAGTGCTTCTCATTCTGGTAAGAAATAGGTTAAACCATATAAACAAAGATGTTTGTATAAAGCTGTATTCCTGGGGTAATAAGAATAGGTAGTTTGGAGAAAAAATATATATGTCCTGGATCAGTTGGATGAGGTAAACAGTTAATTCTATCCACAGAATATTTTCAAGAATGGGAGTCACTCTTTACCGTAATCCAGCTCTCTAACCCTGGTCTCTACTCTGACAGCATTTTCTCAGACAATGTTATTATCCAACTTCATGTTAGCTATCAAACTCAAACAAAACTACCATAGTCGTGGGCCCCTAGAAACATGGATCCAGGTTCGAGCCCCGGCTCCCAACCTGCAGTGGGGTTCCCTTCACAGGCAGTGAAGCAGGTCTACAAGTGTCTATCTTTCTCTCCCCCTCTCTGTCTTCCCCTTCTCTCTCCATTTCTCTCTGTCCTCTCCAACAACAATGATAAGCAACAAGGGCAACAAAAAGGGAAAATAAATTAATAGAATTAAAAAAAAAAAAAGAAAGAAACATGCCTAAAATGGACTTCTGAGCTTTCTTACACCCTAAGATCCCTTATCTCATCTGTTTTGTTCCTACTTTTTTGGTTCCTGTTTCCTGAGAAAGATATTTGGATGTAGTAAAAGGGTTATGTGTGGCTTGGAGAGGAAGATATGATTAGACCTAGAAGAAAGGGGGGGGGCAATTATGTACAAATGTAGACAGATATTTGTAGAGATAACAGTTAACCCATGCCTGCAACCTTGGCAGAACCACGGTCATTTGCAATGGAGGGACTTGAGATTCACAACTCTGGTGGTGGGAACAGTGTGGATTATACCCCTGTTGACATGTAATCTTGCAAACCAATATTGAATCACTAATAAAATAAATAAGTAAAAAAATAGGTAGTTTGATTGGTTGGTTGGTATTTAGTTGGTTGGTTGGTTGGTTGGTTGGTTGGTTGGTTGGTTGGTTTTTTACCAGAGCACTGCTCAGCTCTGCCTTATAATGTTGGAGATAAAGCCTGGAACGTAGGAGCCTCAGGCATAAAAGTCTTTTACATAACCACTATGCTATCTCCCCTGACTAATTGTTTGTTTATTTATTTGTTTTGATCAAAGGATTCTCAACTCTTAAACTGGATACAGCTGGAGCCACAAAAGATTTTAGGGAAGTCAGCTTTGGACAGGGGACATAACTGATATAGTGCATGACATATGTGTGAGACCCAGAGTTCAAGCCCCAGCAGCAGAAGACAATCTAAAAGAAGATTCATCTTCAACTGTCTACCAGGTCCAGGGAATGCTGTCATTTGCCCCCTCCTTTTCTGCCTCCAAGCTGGTTAGTTGGCACATGGAATAGCACCAAAGCCCCTTGCCCTGATTTCTAACCCAGAAAGCTCCTGTGAGGGGTTAGCAAGATTTCAGTGACTAAGTCAAAGGCTTCTGTGTCTTTTAAAGTGATAGTAAGATTTTTCTCCCATCCAAGTACTAACCAGGCCCAACCCTGCTTAGCTTCCGAGATCAGACG